>NC_082716.1:17676943-17725721 GCF_030144855.1 Hypanus sabinus | reverse complement strand
ACTTTGAGAATAAAATTTACTTCAAACTTTGGAGAAGCTATTCTGAAAACACTGAGTGTGTGTCTTCAGGCTCCTGTACCTCCTCCCTGATGATTGCAACAGAAGGACAATCCACATCGTTGTTATTTTCCCAGGCAGCAAATCGCAAATCCATTACTGCATTTTTCGCAAATATCTTTTTCCTGCAGTGACTGCCACACCAGAGAGATCAGTGATAGAGGCTTCTCTCTGATACACTTTCATGGAAAAACAATCTTGGTTTAAGAAATGAGAGTTGAGAACTTCCCTCTGTACATTCTATGAAAGGTTAATTATAAACTCAGAGTCCTGTGAAATCTGTATTTTGAACCATCTCCAAGAAGTTCTGGCAAGAAGCTAAGATACAGACATGAACCAAAGGGAAAACTTCAGTGTAGCTTGTTGTTTACCATTTTCAGGGCCTCGTGGGATAGTCGTTCCCATCTCTCAACAAACTGCAACAAAAGATCCCAAGAAACCTGAACTAAAGCTCAGGAAACTGGAGTCCAAGCATTCACTAAACAAGTTCCTGGCGACTTATAATGGTACAAACCATAGGGGCATTCCAGAAAATAGCTACAAGTGCTTGCAAAGAGAAATACGCTTGCTGAGAATAATAGCAGGAAACGATGATAAAAGTCAATGCATCAGCCCCGTCAAGCATTTTGTGTCACATTGTTTAGTCAGCAGTCAGCTCTTAGATGCTTTGCTCCCATACCACCAGGTACTAGAACAGATATTAATCAAAAACCATCAGGTTTCTGAACCAACATGGAATACTTCACTCAGCTCAACACTGAACCAATTCCACAACCTACAGACCCACTTTCAGGACTCTACAATTTGTTCTCAGTATTATTTATCTAACGATATATTTATTTATATATTTGTACAGTTTGTCTTCTTTTGCATATTGGCTGTATGATACTTTTTGTTTGTATGTAGTTTTTCATTGATTCTATTGTACTTTTTTGTTCCAGTGAATGCCTGCAAGAAAATGTATTGTTACATGGACATACATCGATAATCAACCTTACTTTGAATTTTGAACTAGAATATTGCCTGGTTATCATTCTAGGCCGCATAGCAACAAATTTCATGACATCTGCAGGAGGTATTGAACCTGATTCTGATTCTGATAGTTGGAGATTCAATCTCTGCTGTCTTTCCAAAGAAAAAGAACGTCTGTCACTGTGAAGTTCCTCTAAGGAGGCAGAAGTTCCCAATGTGAAATATTCATGATTCAAGATCGTTAATATATTGTCATTCTTCAGAATGAGTGTAAAAGAGAATAAAATGATTGTTACTCTAGATCTGATGCACAATCAAAAACACAATTATCATAAAGAATACAATAAAAAACAAAACAAACACAATACATTTAAATACAAAACTAATCCTATAAAACACGATGTACAAGTAACTTTGAGTGTGGCTGTATATACATATACATAATATTAGTTTATACAGTACTGTGCAAATGTCTTAGGTGCATGTAAAGTTGCTTTCAAAAATAATGAATTGAAGCATTTGTAAATATCAAAAAATGACTATGAAAAGCAGTAAACAGTTGAAAACTAAATCAAATCAATATTTGGTGTGACCACCCTTTACCTTTAAAACTGCATTAGTTCTCTTTGGTACATTGTCGTGCAGTTTTATAAGAAAATTGGCTGGTAGGTTGTTCCAAGCACCTTGGAGAACTTGCCACAGGTTTGCACACTTTGGCTGTCTCACTTGCTTCTGTCTCTCCAGGTAATCCTCCGCAGCCTCGACGATGTTGAGATCAGGGCTCTGTGGAGGCCATTCCTTCTGAAACTATATTAACAAAATCTAGCGTGCCTAGGACTTCTGCACAGTATCTTACATAGAGTGACTGTATGTACATAAAGTGACACCAGGTGCAGGAGTAAGTTGACTCTGACAGGAAACGATAAAGTGACTAAAGAAACTCTTCTAGCTAGCAGCAGGGAAGATGAAACAGAGTAGGGCAGTGAATATGTCAGTGTAGGTATGAGGTATTGAGTGTAAGCATAAAGTGGTAGTGCATGGGAAAGCAGAAGGGTGCTGAGAGGCTATGGAGGAGAGTGGCTGATGTGCATGTAGTATGTAGTGGTTGTGGGGAGTAGTGGGATGGACTGAGTGGCCTCATTCTGCTCTTATGTCTTATGGTCCTATGATGTATGTGGATTTGGTCCCTTAGACACCAGAGTCTACACTGGATCCAATTCAGGCAACTTCATCCCCAGCAGAGGTTATTTGTTCGACATGAGCACGTTAGATTTCTTCAACAAATTCATTTTGCTTCTGAAACTTGCAAGAGGTTTATATACCTGATGTAAGAACATAAATACACTTGCTTTGCTTGTAGTTGCCTTCTTTCTGAAGAGTGCCATGGTGATATTTGTGACTCATGTAGAGAATGTGTGAGTCACCGAGTTCAGAGACACTCACAAAATCCATGGCAGAATTTGCAAACTTGTACACATGTGAAAAAGGTGCAGTCAAAATGTATTAATTTATTGACAAACTGTTTGGAAAAGACCGTTGCAGCCTAGAGAGCAGTTAGACACGTGGCACCGCCTTTAAATGTTCCATAGCATTAAAGTAATCATAATCGTCATTCACAATCATTACTCTCATGCGGTTGTTCGGCTGTTTAGAACTCAACATGACCATGGGGTCCACAGGGTTTTCGTGGCAGGATACGGAAGCAGGTTGCCAGGCCTTTCTTCCGCACAGATACTGCTGCTGCCCAGGCCCGGTTTGAGCTCAGGACCATCTGCTTTGAAGTCCAGTGCTGATGCCTCTCCACCACCAGCCGGCATTCTCAATTACGTGCTTTCAACCTTAGACTCCAAGGTGATCGGAGGGGGAGATTTTTGCACAGGGAGTGGTCAAGAAAGGCACAAGCAAATGTTCAATATTTTTCTCATCAAGACCTCCACAGGTGTATACATTGTGGCACTGTGCAGAGTTATTCTGTACTTCGGCAAGAAGTTGGCCGACTGATTAGTTTAGCTTCGAATTTCTCTTCAGAGCTTGGCTTCTTTTCATTATAACTCATTTCTCATGGAATCACAGAGTCATAGAACACTACAGCACAGAAACAGGCCCTGCCAAACTATTATGTTTCCTAGTCCCATTGTCCTACTCCTGGACCATAGCCCTTTAAACACCTCCCATGCATTTACTTATCCAAATTTCTCTTAAGTGTTTAAATCAAACCTGCATCCACCACGTCTGTCGGCAGTTCATCCCACACTCTCACTACCCTCTGAGTGAAGTTCCCTTTAAACATTTAACCTTTCACCCTTAACCCATGACCTCTAGTTCTAGTCTCACCCAACCTCAGTGCAAAAAGCCTGCTTGCATTTATCCTATCTACAGTATACCACTCATAACTTTGTATACCTCTACCAGGTCTCCCCTCATTCTCCTACACTCTAGGGAATAAAATCCTATCCTATTCAACCTTTCCCTATAACTCAGGTCCTCAAGTCCAGCAAGATCCTTGTAAAATTTCTCTGCATTCTTTCAATTTTATTGATATCTTTCCTATAGGTAGGTTACCAGAGCTGCACACAATACTCCAAATTAGGCCTCATCAACGTCTTATACAACTTCAGCACAACATCCCATCTCCTGTACTCAGTACTTTGATATATGAAGGTCAAAATCTGATTGAATATTTAATTCTAAAAATGATTTGAGTGCTTATTTTTAAATTTGCACAGCTTTGTGTTTGCCCCTTGAGGGCGTAAGGAATAATGGATTACTCTTGCCCATCATCTCTCACATGATTTATCATTACGCCCACACCGCAGTTTAATCCAGATGTTAAATTACAAATCATGCAAATTATTGTAATGAAGGAGGGCTTGGAATTGGAATTGATTTATTAATGTCTCATGTATTGAGACCCAGGGAAAAGCTTGTCTTGCATACTGTTGGTATATATTAGAGCACTGACCGAACAAGGTGGAACAATGATAATGCTGAATGAAGTGTAGCAGCCACAGAGAAAGTGCAGTGCAGGTAAACAACAAGGTGCAAGATCATAATGAAGTAGATTGTGAGGTCAAGAGTCCAATTTATCTTACTAGAGGTTATAAGTGATTTCACCACCTCTTCTGGAAGGGCATTCCAGGTATCAGCCACTTCCAGTGTAAAAATTACCCCTCAATCCTTTTTAAAACCCCTTGCTCACATCTTAAACCTATTCCTTCTTGTTTCTGATACTCATTCTATGGGAAAATGATTCTGGCTATTGACCCTGTCTGTGCCTCTTATAATTACCAATGTGCTAGATGTTGAAGGGTGTGAGTTACTATTACAAGGGAGAAGGTGCTCAAAATACTGAAAAACCTAAGGGTGCATAAGTCACCTGGACCAGATGAACTGCACCCTTGGGTTCTGAGCAGGTGGCGGTAAAAATTGTGGAGGCATTCATAATGATCTTTCAAAAATCATTAGACTCTGGCATGGTTCCGAAAAACTGGAAATTTTCAAATGCCACTCCACTCTTTAAGAAAGGAGGAAGGCAGTAGAAAGGAAATCGTAGACCAGTTAGCCTGACCTCAGTGGTTGAGAAGATATTAGAGTCAATTGTTAAGGATGAGACTATGGAGTACTTGATGACTCAGGACAAGACAGGACAAAGTCAGTATGGTTTCCTTAAGGGAAAATCTTGGTGACAAACCTGTTAGAATTCTTTGGGGAGATTAAAAGTAGGATAGATAAAGGGGATGCAGTGGATGTTGTATATTTGAACTTTCAGAAGGCCTTTGACAAGGTGCCACACATGAGGCTGCTTACCAAGGTAAGAGCTCATGGTATTACAGGAAAGTTACAGGCATGGTTAGAGTATTGGCTGATGGGTAGGAGGCAGTGGGTGGGAAAAAAATATGTCTTCTCAAAATGCATCACCTTGCTCATAAAGTCCTTGAGCAATACAACGCAGCCCAATGAGTCTATACGATCGCTAGTCCACCCAGCTTGTCAGGATTAACTTCCATCCACCAAACTTCCCATCTGTTCTGTATCCTGCCATAGCCTTAAATAACTTTCCTGACTATCCGCAACATCACCAACTTCTGTGTCATCTGGAGACTTCATAATCGTACCTCTTACATTTACATCCAAGTCATTATTATACATGTATTTCACAAGCAACAATAGTCGCAGAACTAGTCCTCACAGCGTACCACTGGTCACCGACTTCTAATCTGAGAAACACCCTATCAGCAAAGTAATTTCGGATTCAATTAGTCATTTTATATTGCTTCCTCTCTACGTTAACCTGCTGGACCAACCAGCTGTCCAAAATGATAGGGAGAGGACTGTGGTTGTTCATTCCCTCTGCTCTCTTGACTCCTTTCTTCAGCTCTCAAATATAAAATATGCCCTCCTCTCGCTACAATTCTAATCATTGGCCATTGATCAGATCATTAGCTTTATTTCTCTCTCCACAGTTACTGTCCAGCCTTCTAAATATTCCAGCATTTTCTGTTTTCATCTGAGATCCTAATTAGTCGTATGAAATTCCGATTTGTGCAATCTTCATTTTTTGATATAATTTCAGATTGTTACTAAAGCTGTCTTTGCTGCTTGTTTTGGCTTTGAGATGAAAAGTTGCCTTTCTGGTCGTAGCTTCCAGAATGTTAACCGTGACTAAACCAGTTGCTTGCGGAGGATGAAATGCTAGAGCATTCTGGGATGCCATTTCCATTGGCACAGTAACTGACACGCAGGTCTTGTCCAATCAAATGCTGTAACTCATTAGCCAATCCTTCATGTAAGGCACAGTCTAAAATAGCACCAAAATCGTAATGCGAGGATAAGGCTTCACTAATATACTCCCTATTGCCTCAAACTGCTTCTGGCTCCTGTCCCAAGCTTAAAGTTTTCAGCTATTTCCGATTCCTTCCCATTGAAGTAAACTAGGTTCTGCACAAGTAAACAATAAACAATCTCCTCGCAAACTTATTAAGATTTGTTCAGCATTCCGGTTGATTCAAGGTCAATCTCTAAAAGAGATTGCTTTTTACATCACATGTCATGGCACTTTGAGCTGTTTATGACTTGCTCCTTCAAACACCAGGATTCTATTTGCTTTAAAAAAGTTAATTTCTTCACAAGGGGGAATGTGAGGGACGTCTTCTTCACTCAGAGGGTGATGAGAGCGTGGAAGGAGCTGCAAGCAGAAGCGGTGCATGCCCGTTTGATTGAAATATTTAAGAGAAGTTTGGATAAGTACGTGGATGGGTATGGTATGACGGGCCAATGGGACTAGGCTGAATAACAGTTCAGCATAGACTAGATGGGCCAAAGGGCCTTTTCCTGTGCTGTATGAGTTTATGACACTGAACAATTCTCAGGTTCATTCACAAAGGCCTTGACACTTGATATAGTCAGTGGGGAAATCATCTCGTCCTCTCCTGTTCGACAGTGATGTGCTGAAATTTGATTCATTCAATAATCCAGAAGTGCAATCAAAGGCCTTGGACAAATAGATTCCCCACTGGAAAACAGCAAAGGAAATCCGTCTCTGCTACAGACTGCTATGGACAACGTTGACACGAAGAAACTTAGAGATGGGATGCAAGTCAATGTTTCACTCCATTTTGCCAATTAAAGCATCGAGAAAGATAGAAACATCCAGGTGAATGCAGAAGGCGAGTCAGAGTTCAGCACCAACTATCTGCGTTTTACCAGAGAAAGAGTGTGTGAGTGATCTATTGCTGTGTGGCTATCGCTGGTAGGCCTCTGCGTTCATGTGGTGTCCTTTGCTTTTGATGATGTTGATGATATTGGAGGTTGTTACCATGGTTCTGCGTCGATCTTCTTGTTATGTTTTGTGTGGGGGAGAGGGGGCGGAGGCTTTGGGATTGATGATCGAAATGCCATTTTTTTGTGCAGGGTGTGGGATTGATGCTTCTCTGAGTTACTTTCAAATTCTTTCTTTATTTTGTAGCGATCTGGAGAAGATGAATCACAGAGTTGAAAATGGATACATACAGTACTTTGATAATAAATGAACATTTTAACCTTTAAAATTTTTCAAATATTTCACTGGACAACAGAGATTATGCTTCCTGAATAGTCTTGACTGCATCTTATGGATCTAGGGCTGCTGATTTTGAAAATCACCATGAAATGTCCCTATCACAAACCATATTTGAAAAATATTGCACGTATTTGTTATTTCAATTCATAATTCAAGTCAATTAAAATTTTGCCCACAATGTAAGCTGAAACCATGAAGTGCAACTTGTCTCTAAAGATTAATTTTCTGCATTCCCGTTCAGTGATGAGCATGGTGAAAGGTTTCATTACGGTCATGGAGAAATGGTATCAGGGCAACTGGAATCCATCAATACTGGCTGATTATTGTTGGATGCTTAAGTGAAAAGCCTTAGGCACTGAGTACAAAGGAAAATCATCAACAAAATACTTTTAGCTTAGTTGAACTATGGCAAAACATTTGCAGCATTGTGCAATTAAACATATACTCACAAAAGTTAATTTCTTATTTCTCCAAATTCCTACATGACACAAGTAGTCTGATTTGTGTTCAGTTTCAGGCGGTCTATCGTAAACAAAAAATTTCTGAGAAAGCAATGCTTTCGAAAAAGTTTGTCGTCCAGTGTTTTCAACGGTCCCAATGAAAACTGAGATCACATTCTTGTTACCAACTTATAATGTATTTACAAATAACTGACAGCATTTTTAAAAAAGTAAGTGGTTCTACAAAGAGGGCAGCAAGTTATCATAACATCTGGCATTATGTTTTATAGTATCTGCGATTGGTGTTCAATACCCACAGCTTTCTGTGAGGAGTTTGAATGTGCTCCCTGTGACCCTATGTGTTTCCTCCGAGTGTTCCAAAGGCATATGGATTAGCAAATTGTGGACACATTGGCGCCGGACACATGGTGACATGGTCATTGCAGGACCCCAGCATATCCTTGGATTGTGTTGGTCATTGACGCGAACGATGCATTTTGCTGCATGTTTTGATGTAGATGTGATAAATAAAGCTACTCTTTATCTTCAGCTTTATATGAGAGGCCAATCACTTAGCCTTATCCATTGTAATAGAGTCCCATCTGTTTTCAGCTACAGACTGCTTGACCCTTTCATTGTTGTATTGTTCTGAAGCAGGACCACACATGTAAACAGGACCACAGTTTTGAGCCTGTTTTATCCTATAGGAAGCTACTTGAAACCTTTCTCTTTGTCTGAACCTTACAGCAGCAAACAATATGCTGGGAGAACTGAGCAGGTCGAGCAGCATCTGTGGGAGGAAAGGAACTATTGATATCCCATTTCAAAAGCCTGCATCACAAAGATTAAACTTGTTCAGGTGCCTGAAGAGCTCCATTTGCATTTCTGCACCTATCAAGCTACTTAAGTTAATATGAACAAAATCATTTTGCTCCATCATGCCACCACTGATAAACCTCTATGAGAATGGGTCAGTAAAATGCACTTTACTGGTTGATAGAGATAGGTCTACCGTTGTAAACACAAAAAAGTCCACAGATGTTGGAAATCCAAAGCAACACACACAAACTATAGAGAGATGTTGCCTGGATTGGAGAGCATGCCTTAATAGAATAGGTTGAGAGAATTTGGCTCTTTCTCCTTGAAGTGACGGAGGATGAGAGGGGACCTGATAGAGGTGTATAAGATGATGAGAGGCATTGATCGTGTGGATAGCCAGAGGCTTTTTCCCAGGGCTGAATTGGCTAACACGAGGGGCATAGTTTTACGGTGCTTGGAAGTAGGTGTAAGGTGATATCAGAGGCAAGTTTTTCACACAGAGTGGTGGGTGCGTGGAATACACTGCCAGTGAAGTTGGTAGAGGTGGATACAACTGGGTCTTTCAAGAGACTCTTAGATAGGTACATCGAGCTTAGAATAATAGGGGGCTACACAGTAGGGAAATTCGAGGCAGTTTCTAGAGTAGGTTACATGGTCGGCACAACATTGTGGGCCGAAGGGCCTGTAATGTGCTGTAGATTTCTATGTTTTCTAAATGCTGGAGGAACTCCACAGCTCAGGCAGCATCTATTGAAATGAACAAACATTCAATGTCTCGGGCCAAGATCTTTCTTCAGGGTTCAGTTTACAGCTGTGAATTGTTTATCAAAGATCAGCTCTTAACTTCAGCCTACTTGAGTGACATATAGCTCTATGCAAATGTATTATATATAGCTAGAGTGCTTAAGACTTTTGCAGTGTACTGTATTTGTCAATGCGGAATGGAGAGCGAGTTTGTAAATCTGGCAGGAGCAAAGCATGTTGAAAATGGCAGAGAAAGAGTGCCAGGAGTTGAGGATGGCGCAGTTCCAGACACACTCAATTCTGAGACACCAAGCAAGGTCATTTGATTCCAAACAACTAGTTTATTAGTCATTACAGAATGTCTCTCTAGTGCTTCTCACTCCTTCCCCTCTCCCTTCCCCTTTTCTCAACCATGATTACCCTTTCCCTTCCCCTTTTCTCAACCATGATTCCCCTCTCCCTGTTTCCTTCCCACTCTCAGTCCACAATAGAGACCCATATCAGAATCAGGTTTATAATTGTCATGAAATTAGTTTTTTTTTGCAGAAGCGGTATAGTGCAATACATAAAATTACTAGAGGACTGCAGAAATGTCTGGACACGCTGGCTCTATATATATATGTGTGTCTAAGAATTTTGCATAGTACTGTATATGGTAGTATAGTTCCAATTCTAATATAAAACCTCAATTGTATAATGTCAACAATGAAACGATGAAACTGCAGAAGGATCCCTTCAGCTTTTTGAGCCGCAGTGCCTGCAACCCACCTATTTAACCCTAACCTAATCACAAGACAGTTTACAATGACCAGTAGGTCTTTGGACTGTGGGAGGAAACTGGAACACCCGGAGGAAATCCAGAGGATCACAGGGAGAGCGTACAAACTTCTTCCAGGCAGCAGTGGGAGTTGAACCCAGGTCACCTGTACTGTAGAGTGTTGTGCTAACCACTATGCTACCTTGATGCCCCGTATTGCCATAAAATATTTGAAGACAGCAATTTACTTCCAATGAATTTGTTTTTGACAATGGCAATACCTCATTGTAGCTAACTGGATAACCTCCTTAAGTATATGAAAAAAAATCTTTGTCTTCTAGTGAGTCAACAGAGTGTGATTGAGATATACAGAGAGTGGACACATTGACCAGTTTTCACCATAAAGACGAAAATGATAGAACTGTAAAGGTAACCCCTAATGCTGGATCATATTTTCATTCCAATTGCTGCACCAGTTTTTTGTCCTTACTTACTGCCCATTATACCATTGGCGATTAGGACAGCAATGACTGTTTTCCATCTCTGGTAGTGTTCAGGGCTTCCTTCATCGTGACAGTAGCTTCCTTTCGGTTTTCACTACTGTCAGCCATGTAGGTCTCGGGTGGAGACTCAGTAAATGCCGTTGCACTCAGATGTAGAAGGGTTCTTCGTTGCTGTTTCCATAACAGTTTTGTTTTACCAGTCAGGGTTGTTAGCCCTGAGCGGAACCTCTGAACCTGGAGGACTGTACACCACTCTTAGTCTGGCCTCTGCCCTTTGACCTGTTTGGCATGGGTGATCCTACCAAGAGCCAAAGCATAAAGCCCTGACTCCAGCCAGCATAGCTGTCCTGGTCATTGAGTCACAAAAGCCTCCAAACCCAACAACAAGGTTGTGGTCTGGTTGGAGAAGGTCTTTGTCCTACAGTTATATTTAATGTTTCCTATGGTGGGGGTGTCCAGGACTAGAGGACATAGGCTCAGAATGCAAATATGTCTAAATACTAGGCATCTAAATGCTATAATGGAACAGAAATAAGAAGGACTTTCTTTAGGCAGATGGTGCTGAATCTGTGGAACGGAATTCATCATTACAAACGGCCGTGGAGGCCAAGTCACTGGGTATATTTAAAGCGGAGATTGATGAGTTCTTGATTAGTAAGGGTGTCAAAGGTTATAGGGAGAAGACAGAAGAATGTGTTTGAGAGGGAAAATAAATCAGACATGATCAAATGTTGGAGCAGACTAGGTGGGTTGAATGGCCCAATTCTTATGGTTTTATGGTCTATTTTAGTTGCTCTGTGTGGCAGCTTGTGTTGAAATAATAGAATGACTAGCTGAGTCAAAGGACAAATTACAGTTCAGCAGTTTAATGTGTGTTCTGAGTATGAAGGAAGAGATACAGGGAGCTTCTTCTGCATTGATGGGTGTAGTAGATGCATGATTTGTGCAGACCGTGGCTTTGATAATCAATTTCACAGGGATTCCCAAACCTTTTTTATGACATGGGCCAATACCATAATGCAAGGGTTCCGTGGACCCCAGGTTGGGAACCCCTGCTGTAAAGAGAGGCTTCAGATAGGGGAGAATTGGGTTGTCAGTCAGAGAAGGGGACTCTGACTGCAAGGGTTGAGCGTACTAATCATAAACACAAGATATTCTGCAGAAATCCAGAGCGATGCACACAAAATGCTGGAGGAGTTCAGCAGGTCATAACCCAAGGGCTGAAAGAATAAACCAATGCCATCGAGGCACATTGGTCTATGTGGGAGCCTGCTATTCATGAATTGCCTGTTGAATGATAACTGTGACCAGACTACAAAAGTGACTCTAGAACGTTCTGTGGGCAGAAAGGATGCTATTCCTATCCAGCATCTTCAATGATGAGGCAGTGACTCAGCAGTCAGACTCAAGGAAGCACAGAGCGGCTGGGCAGTTGTAACATTGAATAGTAGTAATGTAATTACTCGAGCTGAGTATGATGTTCTCCGAAGGGAGTGTCTGTTAGTGACTCCTCACTCAGTTGGCTGTAGAGGCTGATCCGGGATCCACATATCCTGGTAAGTGGTGGCTGTGGTCAGTGGGTGGGTCGTTTGTTCAGTCTCTCCTTTAGCAGCTGCCACTTGTTCTCTGTGGCACAGTGGAGATCTGGCTTCCCAGCTTTCAGATGTAATGTTGAATTTCTTCAGGCTGATTTTGATATTATCTGCGAAGTGTTTCCTTTGTCCACCTGGGGCTCGGTGACCTTCCTTCAGCTGGGAGTAAAGGATCTCTTTGGGGAGACGTGAGCTAGGCATGAAATCACCGATCCACTGGAGATTGTTTTGCTCTATCTTGGTTGAGACGGTGTTCATTTTGGCCTCTTCCAGTCCAATGCTGTTAGTGTGTCTCTCCTTCCAGCTGATCTTCAAAACCTTTTGTAAGGATCTTCGGTGTCATTGTAACACTGAATAACTTCACCACAGGTTTATGATAAAAGACCAATCTGCATTTTAAATTTATCTAACACCCCCAGGATCAATGCTGTAGCCTGAGCCACTCCACTGGTGGGGTGGGCTGGGCTGATAACAGCCCCCGACGAGGTATTCTTTGCTTAAGCCATCAGCTTGCTAACCTCCAGAAGCAGAGCTTGCGTGTGATGAAGAATATTTCCTTTCACTTATTGCCTCTCTTGACCGAAGTGCAATACAACCAATGTAGCACCTTCTGAAATACAAGAGACGCGGTTGTAAAAGAGAAATCAAACTTGTTCACTGTAATGTCACAGTGACCTGAAAATCAGTTTCACTGATGCTTGTTTGGTGATAAATATTGGCCAGTACATGATTAAACTTTGAAAATGGTGCCTTGTGAGTTTATTTGAGCTACTCCAGACGAAAGGTAGCAATTGAGTTGCCTGGGCCATATTGTTCAGTTGACTGATAAGTAATCGGGAAGCAATTACTGGCACTTGCCCGAGTTTTAGGTCAGAATATGGCTGCACTCTAGTCGCTGAAGTGCACTAACTGACCCAGACTTCAAAAAACCAGCTCTTCACTGTGTTGTCGCGTTAATGGCAAAGGAGGACAGCCTTTGTATTAGTGGACAGCTGTGCTACCAATGATCTAATCTCTGCTGAGAACATAAGAAATAGGAGCAGGCATCAGCCATCTGGCCCATTGAGCCTTGGCTGTGCCGTTCAATAAGATCATGCCCAATCTGGCCAAGGGCTCAGCTCCACCTACCTGCCTTTTCCCCATAACTCACATCTCATCTGCTATGCAAATATTTTCCTAACTATGTATATTTTATTAGATAGTCTCTCCTGCTTCCCTAGGCAGAGAAAGCCACATATTCACTACTCTTGGCAAAAAGCAACTTCGCCTCATCCCATTCCAAATCTATTGCATTCCCCTGAATCTTGAGAATATGTTCCCTAGATTTTTAGATGTTTCTGAGGAATTCTACAAATATGTGAAGAGCAAGGGGATAAGAGGTGAAAAAATAGGACCTATCAAGTGTGACAGTGGAAAAGTGTGTATGGAACCAGAAGAGATAGCAGAGGTAATAATGAATGCTTTGCTTCAGTAATCACTACGGAAAAGGACCTCAGCGATTGTATGGATGACCTACAGTGGACTGAAAAGCTTGAGCATATAGACATTATGGAAGAGGATGTGCTGGAGCTGTTGGAAAGCATCAAGTTGGACAAGTTACTGGAACCAGATGCCCAAGGCTATTGTGGGAGGTGAGGGAGGAGATTGCTGAGCCCCTGGCAATGATCTTTGCATCATCAATTGGGATCGGACAGGTTCTGGAGGATTGATGGGTTGCAGATGTTGTTCAATTATTCAAGAAAGGGAGTAGAGATAGACCAGGAAATTATAGACCAATGAGTCTTACTTCAGTGGTTGATAGGTTGATGGCGAAGATCCTGAGAGGCAGGATTAATGAACATTTGGAGAGGCATAATATGATTTGGAATAGTCAGAATGACTTTGTCAAAGGCAGGTCATACTTTACTAGCCTGACTGAATTTTTTGAGGATGTGACTAAACACTTTGGGTGAAGGAAGAGCAGAAGATGTAGTGTATGTGGATTTCAGCAAAGGCATTTGACAAGGTACCCCATGCAAAGCTTATTGAGAAAGTAAGGAAGCATGGGATCCAAGGGGACCTTGCTTTGTCGATCAAAAATTGGCTTGTCCACAGAAGGAAAAGAGTGGTTGTAGACAGGTCATATTCTGCATGGAGGTTGGTAACCAGTGGTGTGCCTCAAGGATCTGTTCTGGAACCTCTTCTCTTCATGAGTTATAAATGACCTGAAATGGCTAACATGAGAGGGCATAGTTTTAAGGAGCTTGGAAGTAGGTACAGAGGGGATGTCAGGGGTAAGTTTTTTACGCAGAGAGTGGTGAATGCATAGAATGGGCTGCCAGCAAGGTGGATATATAGAAATAGAACATAGAAAACTTACAGCACAATACAGGCCCTTCGGCCCACAAAGCTGTGCCGAACATGTCCCTACCTTAGAACTACCTAGGCTTACCCATAGCCCTCTACTTTTCTAAGCTCCATGTACCTATCGAGGAGTCTCTTAAAAGACCCTAACGTTTCCACCTCCACCATCGTCACTGGTAGCCCATTCCACGCACTCACCACTCTCCGCATAAAAAGAACTTACCCCTGGCATTTCCTCTGTACCTACTCCTCAGCACCTTAAAACTATACCTTCTCGTGCTAGCCATTTCAGCCCAGGGAAAAAAACCTCTGACTATCCACATGACCAATGCCTCTCATCATCTTGCACACCTCTATCAGGTCACCTCTCATCCTCCGTTGCTCCAAGGAGAAAAGGCCAAGTCACTCAACCTATTCTCATAAGGCATGCTCCCCAATCCAGCTAACGTCCTTGTAAATCTCCTCTGCACCCTTTCTATGGCTTCCACATCCTTCTTGTAGTGAGGCAACCAGAACTGAGCATAGTACTCCAAGTGGGGTCTGACCAGGGTCCTATATAGCTGCAACATTACCTCTCGGCTCTTAAAGTCAATCCCACGGCTGATAAAGGCCAATGCACCGTATGCCTTCTTAACCACAGAGTCAACCTGCGAAGCAGCTTTGAGTGTCCTATGGACTCGGATCCCAAGATCCCTCTGATCAACCACACTGCCAAGAGTCTTACCATTAATGCCATATTATGCCATCATATTTGACCTACCAAAATAAACCACCTCATACTTATCTGTGTTGAACTCCATTTGCCACTTCTCAGCCCAGTTTTGCATCCTATCAATGTCCCACTGTAACCTCTGACAGCCCTCCACACTATCCACAACACCTCCAACCTTTGTGTCATCAGCAAATTTACTAACCCATCCCTCCACTTCCTCATCCAGGTCATTTATAAAAATTACAAAGAGTAGGGGTCCCAGAACAGATTCCTGAGGCACACCACTGGTCACTGACTTCCATGCAGAATATGACCCACCTACAAATACTCCTTGCCTTCTGTGGGCAAGGCAGATCTGGATTCACAAAGCGATGTCTCCTTGAATCCTATTCCTCCTTACTCTCTCAATAAGCTTTGCATGGGGTACCTTATCAAATGCTTTGCTGAAGTCCATATACCCTATATCGACGGCTCTACCTTCATCAATGTGTTTAGTCACATCCTCAAAAAATTCAATCAGGCTCGTAAGACACGACCTGCCCTTGACAAAGCCATGCTGACTATTCCCAATCATATTCTGCCTCTCCAAATGTTCATAAATCCTGCCTCTCAGGATCTTCTTCATCAACTTACCAACCACTGAAGTAAGACTCACTGGTCTATAATTTACTGATATAATAAGGTCTTTTAAGAGGCTCCTGGATAGGTACGTGGAGCTTAGAAAAATAGAGGGTTATGAGTAACCCTAGGTAATTTCTAAAGTAAGTACATGCTCAGCACAGCATTGTGGGCCAAAGGACCTGTATTGTGCTGTAGGTTTTCTATGTTTCTACGTTTCTATGAGATCCCCTGTCATCCTTCTGAATTCCAGTGGGTATAATCCCAGACAGCTCAGTCTCTCTTTATGGGCTAACTCCCTCAACTCTGGAATCAACCTACTAACTCCTCTCCACTGCCACCAAAGGCAGTACATCTTTCCTCAAGAAAAAAGGCCAGAATACCTCTTAAATTCAATCCATCTAGCGAAGAAGGCCAACATTCCATTTGCCTTCGTGATCACCTGGACATACGAGAGGGAAGGGGCCTGAGTGGTCAACTCTGAGAAGACAAAGGGCAATTGTTCCAGTTTAGGGTTCCAGAGGTGAGCGATTTGTGATAGTGTTGGGGAATGTGGTCTTTACAGCAGCTCCTTAAAGTTAGTCCATATTGGAATTGTCCCGTTAGTATCTTGTTAACAGTGATAATCCAATAAGGCTTTCCTTAAAAAAAGCAACTTAGAAAGGATTTTTTTAAATATTCATCCAAGAGATGAATTTCAGTCATTTAATTACTGACTTGTTTGGCCACGGAGCAGCTAAAGAAGAATCCAGAGGAGCGACTGCTGAAGAGAAAAGACAGGAAGGATCCTATTACCAACTGCCTGCATCCCAGCTGTTCCCGTGTTCCCACCTCTCCTAAGTCTGCAGATCCATAATTGGCCAGTACAGTCACCAATAATAGTACCATCGGTCCTGTGGACTTTTCTTCCCTCCTGATCTTCAAAAGCGAAGAACCAGCCACCATCAGTTTACTGATTAGTTACCAACCATAGTTGCCCTGGAGAAGGTGGTGATGATCTACCTTCTTGACCCATTACAGACTCTGAGGTGTGGATGTACCCACAATTACGTTAGGGAGCGAGTTCTGGGAGCCGCGATATGTTCACAAGTCAGGGTGGCATGTAGCTTGGAGGGCAACTTCCAGGTGGTGGTACAAACAAGCTGGATGAACTCAGCAGGTCGGGCAGCATCCGTTGACTGCTCATTTCCACAGATGCTGCCCGACCTGCTGAGTTCATCCAGCTTGTTTGTACGTGTTCATTTGACCACAGCATCTGCAGTGTACTTTGTGTTTCCTGGTAGTGGTGCTCCCCATGCCTTGTCATTCCAGATGGTGGAAATCATGGGTTTAGAAGGTGAAGTCCAAGGAGTCTTGGTGAGTTGCTGTAGGTGGTACATGCTCCTGATACTGTGCGTAGGTGGTGGAGTGAGTGGATAATTGTGGCTCGCAGTGTCCACTGCAAAAGTTAAAAATGATTTTTAGTGCTGATGTCCAACATTGTACTCCTACGGTTTTGAAATCTGTGAATACAGCAACTTTCAAGATCTTGTTCTGGATATATTTTCGTTACCATCATAGAGAGCATCCTGACATCAGCTGTTACTGTCTGGTTTGGTGCAATATCCTCTCACGATATATCAAAGTGACAGCAAACTGCCAGGTCACTAGAGACAGTCTACCGCAGGACTTGTATGTGTCCAAGTCAAAGAAGCAGGCAGGAAAAAAATCATTATGGACACTACACTCTCAACAAACAGCCTTTTCCAAATCCTCCCTTCTGGGATATTAAAACAAAAACGTCACACCATCTTAAACGCTTCCCCCCACAGGCAGTTAATCTGATGAATCATTCTAGTTAGAACACCCCTCCCCCATTACCCCTCTAGAAACTTCAGTCACTGCACTGCCCTGCAAACAGTTTAAACCACTTTTTATAATGCTATTTACATTGTAAGTAATGCTGGTACTCATGGATTTATGCACATTTTATTCTATATCTGTACTTTAACCTCTAACTTTATATTCATATAATTTTTTACTCGTTATAATTGTTGGATGTCGTATTTTGTTGCTGCACCAACACACTACAGCAACTTCCTAATACATGGAAATGTAAATGGTGAACAATATTTATCCTTGATTAAAAATATCAGATTAAGTGTACTCATTGCTATCTATGGTACATTATTATAGTTGCTGTCAAAATAATGCGGTTCCCTTTCACGGTACATTTTAGGTTACAGATGGAAGATTCACACAACATGTATCTAACCCTTTATTAACCTCTAGTTTTCAAATAATCATGTTATAGAAATGAGGTGCAATTAAGCCAAGTGCCAACATCAGTTAAGATTTTTATGTTCCAAGTGTCTTGAATAGCCAGAGTACAATTATTAAACAAATAAAGCAAAATCATCTGAAATTTTAATATCGATAATTTAGTTTTACAATTCCTTCCCCCTTCTCCAAAGTTATGACTGGGGAAGAAAATTAATTAAAATGCACATAACTTATTTCTCAGTGGTGCCTTCTTTAGAGAGTGGCATGGTAGCGTTGTGGTTAGCACAACACTTTACAATACAGGCAACCTGGATTCAATTCCCATTGCTGCCTGTAAGGAGTTTGTACGTTCTCCCTGTGACCACATGGGTTTCCTCTGGGTGGTCTGTCTTCCTCCCACAGTCCAAAGATGTACTGGTAAGTTAATTGGTCATTGTAAATTCTCCTGTGATTAGACTAGGATTAAAATCGGGGGATTGTTGGGAGGCTCAACGTGAAGGATCTACTCCACACTGTATCTCAATAAAATAAAATATTTAGGAATAATATTGATTTGAACTAATATTTGAATAATATTGCCTTTGCGAATGCAAAGAACATTCAGAGCCTGGCTAGTTCAGTTGGTAGAGCATGTGACTCTTAATCCCAGGATTGTGGGTTTGAGCCCCACGTTGGGCGTTGCTGTTAGGGGCAGTGGTTAGCGTAACACTATTCCAATGCCAGCAATCTAGGTTCAATTCTTGCCGCTGTCTGTAAGGAGTTTGCATTTCCTCTGGGTTCTCTGGTTTCATCCCAGTTTCCAAAGATCTGTGGGTTACTAGTTAATAGTTCACACAGGTGTAATTGGGCAGAATTTCCTATTACCGTGCTAAATAAGTTTCTAAATAAAAATAAGTAAACAAATAGATGCATAGCTGACGGCAGCCAATAATATATTTGTCCCCGGGTGTAATAAATTATAAAGACTATCGAGTAATTGTGGTAGAAACCCATCAGGCTTTATAAGTGGTTGAAATTTGGCCAGTTACTCCAGTCTGTCCAATTTCATTTCAGGTGGGAGCCCTGTTGCCAAATGAGGTGAGAATTTCAGGATTTTAACCATCAAAAATCATGGGCTTGTGGTCTTCAGTGTGCATCAGCTGGGTCTGTGCTGTGCACAGTTCACCAATGGGATGTAAGATCACCAAAGGTTTGCCCAATGGCATCCAGGTTGCTGTAACTAAGCTAAAATGGAAGGTGGCATTTATGGAATATGTCAAGGCATATTCTGGAATTAGGGTATATAACAAACATTAACTTCAGCAACCAATCCTTTGACCTAATGTAAATTGTAAATTAAGCTTAAAATGCAACCCTGGACAATAGTTTTCTGACTCTGCGGACTCTGCAGTTAATTGAAAAACCAGGCAATGCTGATTTTCTCTTGTTTGTAATTAACATTTATTTTGGGTGAAGAAGGAGGTATGAATGTGATGTGTAAATCAAAGGAAGCATTGTAGATACACTGTGAATTTAGAGTTGCCCTTTGATCTTTAGCATATATAATGTCATGTAATATTGGGTCAAACAGGCCTCTTCCTCTAGACAGTGTCTTATTTTTGTTGAATAAACCACTTCTGTATCCACTAGCTTCAGTATTTCTCCAGTGGCTTTGTGCAGATTACAACAGAACCCATGCAAAATGCTCGAGGAACTCAACAGGTCAGGCAGCATCTAAGGAGAGAAGTAAACAGTCAACGTTTTGGGCCCAGATCCATCAACATAATCTGCTGAGTTCCTCCAGCACTACCCATGTGTTACTCAAGATTTCAGGAATCTGCAGAATCTTGTATTTAACATATGTAGTATAGCTACTAATATACTGTAAATGACAAGATATCGGAGACTCTCAAATGCACTCACGCAGACCTCCACTGACAATAACTATAGGTGGATTTACTCACATTATTGTTGGAAACATTAAGGTACTGAAGGTGAGTCAGTTCACTGATCTCATCACCAATTGTAGTCAGGTGATTATTGCTGAAGTCCAAGTATCGTAACTTGCTGCATAAAAAAAGTTGTGTTGGAATGGTTTCTATTCTGTTGTTGTTGAGGTATAGTTGCTCCAGATTTGAAAGAGTTCCAATTTGCAGTGGTATGTACGCTATTGCATTGTACCAAAGTTTAAGACATGAGAGCCATTTCAAATGCTGGAAGCTAATAATTTCTTCTATGGTCTTCAGTCTGTTGCCTTTCAGATCAATCTCACGTAGATTATACAAGCTAAAAATGGAATGTGGAATGCGTTCTAGGTCACAGTTCTGAAGTTCAAGGTGTGTGAGACTTACCATATTTTTCAGTGTATTGAACACAGTTAGTTTGGTTCCTTCATTATCAATGCACAGTTTGTTTAAGAGGAGTCCTGTTCCAGTGACAATGGCTGGAATGTGAGGAAGACTGTTCTTCATGTGTAGAACTTTTAATTTCTTCAGGTTCTCAAGGCCGCTCAGAGACACAAAGTTGTTCTTTTCTATTTTTAAGTTACCTGTTAAATGGAGCTCTGTCAGATTCCTCAGATTAAAAATCCAACGCGGAGCTTTTTCCATGTCGATGAACTTGATGTGCAGCACTTCCAGGTTTTCGGCTAAACAGTTCAATGCCTGCGGGTCCACAGTGGCCGGCGTGTGGTAAAGATGGAGCTCTTTGAGGTTAGTCAGCTGAGACATTGATGCTTTAAAATTGGCTTCTGTTATGAGCTCCAGTTTAAGCACCTCAAGCTCCTTCAGTTCAAAGACAGCATCAGGGAGTCCACTGATCATGAACAGGGACAACTCAACCTTGTCCTGAGGGTTCTTCTGCAGCTTGTACCTCAGCCTTTCCACAGTCCATTCCAAGTTCAGGTTAATCTGTTTCAGCTTGTTCTCGCTGACTTCTGAAAGGAAGACCGAGAACCGCTTTGAATAAAGGGGGTCGTACTGATCGGAGAGGTGAAGAATGAAAGCAAAATCATTTATAATGTCTGGAATGTCCCTGTAGCTGCTTTCCTCTCGGACGGTCTCAAAGGAATATTGCTTCAGTGAGCGTCTGAGCATCCAGCACAGGCTATAGACACACAGCAGACCGTGTACTGCCACCAGTATCGCATAAAAAGATGCTAAGACCTTGAACATAATTGCCAAAGAATGGACACAGTGATACTGTCTATATCCTGTAAATAACTCTATGTCAACTTTGCAATTGAGATCAAATTTCATCTCAATAACATAGTAAGGGGTATAGACAATGATAGCAACTAACAGGAAGACCTTCATAATAATCTGGCACATGTACAGTTTGTAGATAATGTCTTTTTCTTCAACATGTGCTTTGAACTTTTTCACCTTTTCAAAGATAGCCTTCGCCTGCTCTCCTTCCTTCTGGTCCAGTATAGTTCTCTCACCCGCGTCTGCTGGATTAAGCTCCACCCTGTTCTGTGCAGACTTGGTGGCAGCCTCGCCGGACACGGAAGAGAAGGACGTCCTAGCCATCAACCTGGTCTTGCGGTAGGGCGGCTTCTCACCACTAATCTCCACTGCCTCGGACAGAGCCCGAGTGGTCCAGGGGGAGTCGAAGCACTTGAAGAGGATGGTGATGAAATGCTCGAGCCTGGAGCTGGTGCTGGGGTACTTGAACCAGAAGTTACTGCACATCAAGAGGAGAAGCGTCTGCCAGAGCACCAGGTAGGGGAAGAACTTGGAGAACCAATCAAGCTGCTTCTCATAACACACGGCGTCAATGAAGGCATACTGCTGCCTGTCAAGAAGGTTCTTTATCCCGCTCAGGGGAGGGAAGCTTCCGTTCGGATTCCTCGACGCATTGTTCATGTACCAAGGGGGCTTGCAATGGTCATCGACCACCACTTTGCAAGGGAGGCACAGCATTTTGTTCTGGGCAATCTGAAGGGTTCCACCCAGCAGTGCGATCAGGAGCATCACCATGCAGATGTAGTGGCTGAAAACGTCCCACCAAGGCTTCAGTATGCGATAAGCTGTTTGAGGATCGGTCAGCCATTTGAATTCTGTCACTGTAAACATCTCTGCAGCCTGTGGAGCAGGAAGGGTAGGTGGGGTATAAGTGGAAATATAATAAAAATTACTTTAAAGTATTTGCACCTTATTGTCACGAGCAAATGCCAACAGTCAAATGTTGGCTTCATGTCAGGAATACAAGGGCTCAGAACCTCAGTCAAAGTAAATTTATTAGCAAGTACATAAAAGACACAATATACTACCTTGGTATTAGTTTTCTTGCAGGCATTTACTGGAAAATAAAGAAATACAATGGAATTTATGAAAAGTTATGCATAACAAGGACTGGCAAATAAGTCAGAATGAAATTTATGCTCACTGACCTATATAATGATAGCTGTTATTTTGAGGCAGCAGGGCAGTGCAATGCATAAAATTACTGTAAGTTGCAATATAAATAAGAAGATAGATAGGTCATCAATATTTGCTGTGTCTTATGACGTAGGTAGTCATGGTCTCATCACCATGGTTGTTCTTGGCAATTTTCCTACAGAAGCGACTTCTTCTGGAGCAGGTGGTGAATGGTCCTTGAGCAGCCGGTGCCTAACACAAGTCCTGGTTATGCGACCACTGACACCAGGGAGACTATCTCTGAAGGGTATTGATACTGGCTGGGGTCGCCCGTCTTGTAAAGACACTGCCCAGAAGATAGGTGAGTAGGAAAATAGAGAAATAGAGAGTGCAATATAGGGTCATGAACCGTTCAGAAATTTGATGGCAGGGGGAAGAAGCTGTTCCTGAGTCGTTGAGTGTATGTCTTCAGTCTCCTGTAACTCCTTCGTGATGATGGTAATGAGAAGAGGGAGTATCCTGAATGGTAAGAGTCCTTAATGATGGATGCTGGTTTGATATTCAGATATTCTTTTACCCTGTTTATTACCAGGCTGTATCAAAGGGCAATTTAAATTCACTGTATTGTTATTGTAATAACCTAAGATGATTGCATCTATCCAGATAATGTTGCCAATTAAGATTCCCTAAGATCATTAAAATGCAGTTTTCCAGGAAAGGAGCTAGGGTTTTTTCCCAAATGCTTAATGTTTACTTAAAATACGTTAATTTCAAAGGGAGAATAAAATATGGAATTAATGTAGAATTGGTTAAATGGGTGACTGATTCCTAAATGGACATTGAACCTGTGAACACTACCTCACTTTTTCAATATATTATTTCTGTTTTTGCATGATTTTTAATTTCCTACATATATATACTGTAATTGATTTATTCATTATTTATTTATTCTTCTAGATTATGTATTGCATTGAACTGCTGCTGCTAAGTTAACAAATTTGAGGACACATGCTGGTGATAATAAATCTGAATCTGATTCTGATAGTCAGTACAGCCTTATGGGCTGAATGGCCTACCTCCATGCTCTATCATTCAGTGACTTTATAACTCTGATGTTCACACATCACTGTGAATAATCAGCATACGTGAAGGAGTACCAATCAACCAAGTTGTTTTGACAGTGAGGAGTATCTAACTGGTTATTTCAAGCCTGGTATGGAAACATCAATGACCAAGAATGGTAAACCCAACGAAAGATACTGAATACCGCCCCCTCCACACAGGAAACCTCCCCGCTCCATTGAGCTTATCTACAAGGGGTGCTGCAACAACAGAGTAACATCCAACATCAAGGACCCTCACCATTCAGGTCATGTTATCTCTGTGATGCTGCCATCTGGAAGGAGTTACAGGAGCCTTAGCTCCCACACCACAAGATTCAGTAACAGTTATTACCCTTCAACTATCAGGCTGCTGAACCAGCATGGATAACTTCACTCACTTCAACACTGAACTCATTCCACAAGCTATGCATTTACTTTCAAGGACTCCACAACTCATGTTCACAGTGTTTCTGATTGTTTATTTGCTATTTGCACAGTCTGATGTTGTTTTCACGTTGTTTGTTTGTCAGTCTTTATCTGTAGTTTTTTTTTAATGATTCTGGTGTATTCAGTGTTCTACTCTGAATGCCTGAAAGAAAATGAATCTCAGCGTAGTGTATGGTGACACATACATACTTTGATAATAAATTTACTTTGTGCTTTGACGTAAACGCTGCCATGCTCTCTGAGTGTTGTTGGGCCTGCACTCATTCACGGAACTGGCGTGCCTTCCGTCACACCCTTGATTTGTGAGTTGGTGGTAGAAAGGTGTCTAGAATTAATATCTAGACTTTAGTTTAGCCAGACAATACTTTCTGGAGCCTCTTTTTACCCTTCCTCATGATAGCTTATCAACAT
The DNA here is from genome assembly GCF_030144855.1 of Hypanus sabinus. NCBI lineage: Eukaryota > Metazoa > Chordata > Chondrichthyes > Myliobatiformes > Dasyatidae > Hypanus > Hypanus sabinus. Next base: position 17,701,543 of record NC_082716.1, on the reverse strand, counting down.
CGACCGGAAACTAAGGTGGATCCACATGAAAAGGTTGGGGTTTCTATAAGATCACACCCCATCTCATGCTTCTAAACTCCAGTGAGTACTGGCCTAGAAGACAGGACTGGACTGCACAAGAGCAGTGGTCACTGACAGTATTTGAGAAGTGCTTAGACAAGAGCTTAAATCTCCAGGACATTGAAGGATAAGGACCAACTGCTGGCAGATGGGATTATTATGGATAGATGCACCAGATTGGAGTGGGGGATGGGGGTAGTGAGACACTTTCAAGAAGTTATGTACTTATACCCAAAGGTGCCATTGTTCAAACCTCCCCGCCCCAATTCCCTGCTATTCACTGTTCTGGCCTAGTTTAACTTCTCAAAATGCATTACTTTGCATTAGTCCAAGTTAAGTTCCAGGTCGACTTTCCCAGTTGATCTACATATATCCATAAGCTTAGACAACCTTCCTCATTGTCCACTCCACCACCAATTTGGATGTCATCTGCAGCCTTACTAATCATGCCATCTACATTCTCTTCCAAATCAGGGAAGGAAGTGTGGGAGCTTCCTGTGTATAATTTGGTCCAGCATTACAACTGGCATGAGCACACTTCAAACTTATTCTTCAGACTAGCGCTTCATTCCCCAGAGTTTAGGAGGATGAGAAGAGATTTGATAGGGGTATGCAGAATTAGAGGTAGAATAGGCCGAAGCTACTCATTCAATCCTCCATGCTGTGCAGGGTGTGTGAGATGGCACTTTGTAATCCCTAGAAGTCAGTGAGTTTACAGCACTTCAAGGGTTTACAAACTCCTCTCCTTGTAAAGTACCCAGAAAATACTAGGCTCGTTGTAAATGATGTGCAAGCTTTTAATGACCTTCCAAACTATTTGTACTGTTTAAAACCTCTGTCCTCCTTTAAAAAAATGATTTTAATTAATGTTTTTGTATTCATCTGTATAAATATATCAAATGAATTTCAAAGTAAATGGAAAAGATTTTTTCAAATCTTTATTTATAATATTCCTGCAAAGACTTCACCCAACTTGATTCTTTCAATCTAAATTTTTACTTCATTAAAATGTTTGTCCAATGTGATTTTTAATTCATTGAAGAATTCTAATGATGTGACTGGCAGTTATGCCCTCCTGATGACATCACTGTGTGTTGGGAATTCCAGAGAACTGACAACTGGCAATGGGGAAGGATATTCAAGGCTCCCTGAGTCTCAGTGCACCTCTGAAAGAATCTGGTCACAAGTACCACAGGCTGAATAATGGCTCAATCTGTAGAAGACATTGCTAACCGTTCGTAAGGTTGTGATATCACGTCAATGTGGTGAACTACATATACCTGTCTGGACACGCCTCCCCTCCCCCCCCCCACCCGCTGACTGCTCCTTTGGCTCCTCCCACTGACTGTGGCTCCTCCCACGGACCCCGGTATAAAGGCGATTGGAGCCAGAGCCCCAGCCTCATTCTCCAGGATGTAGTGTGGAGGTCAATTGCTGCTTGTTCTTTCTTCCAGCCAATAAAAGCCTATATCTCGCCTCATGTCTCTGAGAGTTATTGATGGTGCATTCCATGCCAGAAAGTAACGGAGGAAATAGATTTCTAGTTTCATTGATATGACATCATAATAACCAACTGTCAGCCTCACTAATTATCACACTTTCTGGCTCCGATTACTTTTCTGATATAACCATAATTTGCAGCTTTATTATGATTCTACTGGCAACGCTGTGTATCAACAACAGCTTGCATTTTACACAGCATCTTTAATGAAGTTGAGTATTCCAAGGTGGTTAATGGGAGCCTTCTTAGTAAAAGGCTTTTAATACAGAGCCACAGAAGGAGACTTCAGGGTTACTGGCCAAGATGGAGAGGTAGGTGTTATGCAGCATCTTACAGGCTGGCGTGCTCGTGTAAATCTATTACAGCTCTAGCAACCTGGGTTTGATTTCCACCGTGATCGTTAAGGAGTTTGTACATTCTCCTTGTGACCACATGGGTTTCCTCCAGGTAGTCCGGTTTTCATCCACAGTCCGAAGACACACTTGTCGGTAGGTTAATTGGTCACATGGGTGTAACTGGGTGGTGCAGGTTTATTGGGCCAGAAAAGCCTGTTACTGCACTGTATCTCGGAATAAGCAATTCTTGTAAAGGAAACGTAGGGGGAAGAGTCAGAGGGCCATAGGATGGGAATTCAAGAGTTCAAAGCCAAGGCATCTGAATAACCATAACGGAATGTGTCAGAATTTGAGGAGTGCAGCCATCATCAAAGGGGTAGAGTGGTATAGGAGGGAAATTCAGGAGCTCAAGGCCAAGACATCTGAATAACCATTATTGACAGAATGGTTAATATCAGAGTGTCAGAATTTGAGGAGCGCAGACATCATCAAATGAGAAATAAGTTAACGAGTGACTTGGGAGTCAGGCAGACTTACCTCAGAAACAGTTGATTACAAACACGTGAAGGCTGGCAGACTGGAGAAGCTCTCTGTGTGGCTTGTTCTGGTGGGGGCCTGAGAATAGCAACTGCTGCCAACGTTCTTCACAATTCCTTTCTGCTATGGTGGCTTGACATTGAAAGCAGCTCTTCAACATTTTGATCAGATTACAGTTCAGCAAATACTGAGCAGTTTCTTTCAACATTTTATAAAATTCCTTTCATCTGATGGTTTGGCAGGAATGTTCCACACAGTTTCAAATGAACTTTGTCGTTTCTCTTAACTCTCACATCTTTAAAATTAGTTTTATATGACATTAGAATTGTGGAGCTTCAGTCTTCAGTGCATTCACCGTGATGTCAGTTTCATTATGATGTCGTTCACTTAAAACCATGAGTGAGGACAGATATGAAACTATACATAGCGACAAGATCCACTGACATCAGTTTGCTTTTAAACCGTGCTCACATTCTGTTTTGTGTGACAGAAACAAGACTGGTATGTCTCTGTTTACAAATATCTCCTATTTCTGTGTGGATTCCTAAGTATTTTAAAGAATAGAATTGGAGAAAAGAAATTTATAGTTGCTTCATTTTCATGGCTTTCCAATACACAGAACTACTTACATTCTTGTCCATTCAAAGCATGCTGCATAGAAGATTGAAAGGAGATTTGATGGAGGTATACAAAAACTATGAGGGGTTTACTTCGGGTAAATGCAGGCCAGCATTTTCCACCAAGGTTGGGTGGGACTATAGCTAGCAGTCATGGGTTAAAGGTGAAAAGTTGAAAGGCAAACATGAGGGGAAACTTCTTTCTCTCACAGGGCTCTGAGAGTGTGGAACAAGCTGCCAACACAAGTGGTGCATGCAAGCTCGATTTCAATGTTTAACAGAAGTTTGGATAGGTACATGGATGGTAGGGGTATGGAGGACTACAGTCCTGGTGCAGGTGGATGGGACTAGGCAGTTGAAATTGTTTGGCATTGACTAGATGGGCTGAAGGGCCTGTTTCTGTGCTGTACTTTTCTATGACTCTATAAGACCATAAGACTGGCTGACTTTGTGCTCATCTCCTTACATTGAACCCGCATTGCCCAATTACACCATGTGACCAACTAACCTACTAACTGTATGTCTTTGGAATGTAGGAGGAAACTACGTTATCATGGAGAGAGCATACAAACTCCTTATAGATAGCAACAGAATTGAAACCAAGTTGTTGGTGTTGAAATAGTGCTAGCTACCTGCTACACTATCTTGGCACCTATATTTTACGGAGCCACTAGGAAGAAAGATCTGGCTAGGGACTACCTTGTAGTGGAGAAGGACTGAAGGAGAACATGAGTCAGACAGAGCTGCAGTGTTTGCTCCAGAAGAGAAGAACAGGGTCTGCTCCTTCTACAAAGTTGTCACCAGCTGAGAAGTTATGTTATCTTCACTCAGCTCATGAGGCATCCAGTTAAGCGCCATGGTGGATCAGTTGGAGAAATCCACCCCCTCAACTGCTGCTCAGAGTCCATGTCTCAACAGTGCTTGAGTTCAAAACACTGAGCTCTTTTAGAGATTAGCTTTATTTGTCACACGTACATTGAAACATACACAGAAATGTTTCATTCTGTGTGTACAATGTACTGTGTATGTAATCAAAATGGCTTCTTTGGTTTGCTAGAGTAGGAATGCTTTTATGTCTGACAAGTGTTTTTTTCTCGCAGTTGTTTAGCTTTGGACTTGCTGATATGGGGATTGTATTCATTTGTTAACCAATGGGGAATGTTATTTTGTCTTGTGAGGCTGGGAGCTTGGGGGTTTCGCGGTCTTTTCAGGGGAGGTGGGAAGGAGACGCCGGGGAAGGTGGACGTGCGCTACACTGCTCGGTCGACCACCGGGGGTGGTCCCAGGTGCGAAGACGTGGAGGTCGGAGGAAAGTGACGAGGGGTCGAATGGTTCGATGGTTGAGCTCCAACGATGTGCACTAAACCGACTGAACTTTGATAAGTTGGCACCTTTTGCTTTTTCTTCTCTTTTATATATATTGTATTACCTCGTACTCTTTTAGTTTTAGTGAAATCTTTAAAGTGTATTTCATAATGGTATCTGGTGTGAATTTGATACTGCGTGCATGCGCGAGGCATAAACTTGATTCTCACAGCACCTGCCTGTACGGAAGGTGGGGGTGGTGAGTGGCTGGATCTCCTTTTCTCCTAGACATATACCAGCCTGTTGGGTAAGTGTTACATGTGTCAATACGAAACACAGTCTGAGAGTAAGCTAGGGGCAGCCTGCATATGTCGATGTGCCTCTGGCGCCAACATAGCATGTTCACAACTTGCTCCCCTAACCACATCTCTTTGGAATGTGGGAGGAAACCAATGCAGTCAAAGTTTAAAGAAAATTTATTATCAAAGTACATATCTGTCACCATATACAATCTTGAGTTTCATCTTCTTCCAGGCATACTCAAGACATCCATAATAGAATAATAACCACATTAGGATCAATGAAAGACCGCACCAACTTGGGCATTCATCCAGTGTGCAAATACAGAAACAAAGAAACAATAATAATAAATAAATAAGCAACAATTATTGAGAACATGAGATCAGGAGCCCGTGAAAGTGAGCTCTACAGGTTATGAGAACATTTTGGTGCTGGGGCAAGTGAAGTTATCCACTTTGGTTCAGGAGCCTGATGGTTGAGGGGTGATAACTGTTCCTGAACCTGATGGTGTGAGTCCTGAGGCTCCTCTACCTTCTTCCTGATGGCAGCAGCAAGAAAAAAGCTTGGCCTTGGTGGTAGGGGTCCCTGATGATGGATGTTGCTTTCCTGTGACAACGTTTTGTGTAGATGTGCTCAGTGGTGGGGTGGGCTCTACCTGTGATGGACTGGGGTGTATCCACTACTTTTTGTAGGATTTTCCATTCAAAGGCATTGGTGCTTCCATACCAGGATATGATATAGCCAATGTACTCTCCACTATACATCTATAGAAGTCATGGGGAGAACATGAAAACTTCTCACAGACAGAGGCAGGAATTAAACTCTGATGCTGGTGTAAAGTGTCGTGCTAACCACTACACTGCTGTGCCGCCCTACCAAGATGCCTGGTTTAACATTTCCAGGCAAATTTATAAAGCAATTAGGATTGAGACCAGCTGGTAAAAGCCAACTCTGACACACCACACACCATGCATAATTTGTGGTTCCTATGAAGTTAAATGATGCAGATCTCAGAAGCAGAGGATAAACTCGCCCACAACTTTGCACATTTAATTCTAAGTTCAAAGTAAATTTATTTCCAAAGTACATATTTGTCACCATAATACTACACTGAGTTTCATTTACTTTCAGGCATTCACAGTAGAACAAAGGAGAATCAGGAGTGACAAATGCCGGTATGCAAAAGAAGAGAAACTGTTACAAATACAAAAATAAATAAATACAATACATAAATAAATAAATAATATCGAGAACTTGAGTTGTAGAGTCCTTGAACGTGGGTCTATAGGTTGTGGAATCAGTTCAGTTTTGAGGTGAGTTAAGTTATCCAAGCTGGTTCAAGAGTCAGATGGTTGAGTGGTAATAACTTTTCCTGGAACTGGTGGTGTGGGACTAAAGGCTCCTGTACATAAAACAAAGAATATAGGATATTACAGCACAGAAACAGGCCCTTCTGCCCATAATGTTGTGCCAAACCAATTAAATTAGTAATCAACTGGCCAACTAAACTAATCTGTTCTGCCTACACAATGTCCATATCCTTCATGCAGAAAGGACAGGAGAGCAGCAATGGCTAAAGTTTCTGCGAAAAATGAAGGAAGTGCAAGACAGATAGATTCCAAATAAGAAGAAATTTTTGAATGGAAGAAGGACACTACCATGGCTGACAAGTGAAGTCAGAGCCAAAGTAAAAGCAAAAGAGAGAGCATACAAGGAAGTCAAAGCTAGTGGGAAGATAGTGGATTGGGAAGCTTTTGAAAACCTGCAGAAGGTTTCAAAAGAAACTAAGAAGGGAATTCAGAAGGAAAAGATGAATTATGACAGGAAGCTGGTGATGAATGTCAAAGAAGATATTAAAAGCTTTAGTGTATAAAGGGTAAAAGAGAATTTAGATATAGGACCAATAGAAAATTACCCTGGAGATATTGTAATGAGAGACGCAGAGACGGCAGAGGAACTGAATGCGTATTTTGCATCAGTCTTCACAGTGGAAGAAGTCTGCAATATACTGGATGTTCAATAGTGTCAGGGAAGTAAAGCATGTGCAGTGAAAGTTTAACAGAGAAGGTGCTCAGGAAGCTTAACAGTCTGAGGGTGGAAAAATCTCCTGGACCTGATGGAATGCACACTTGGGTTCTGAAGGAAGTAGCTGGAGAGATTGCGGAGGCATTAACAATTACCTTTCAAGAATCGATAGATTCTGGCATTGTACTGGATGACTAGAAAATTGCAAATACTATTCCACTATTAAGAAGGGTAGGAGGCAGCAGACCTGTTAGCCTGACATCAGTGCTTGGGAAGTTGTTGATATCGATTGTTAGGGATGAGATTATGGAGTACCTGGAGGCACATGACAAGATAGGCCAAAGCCAGCATGGTTTCCTAAAAGGAAAATCCTGCCTGACTAACCTACTGCAATTTTTTAAGGAAATTACAAGCAGGGTAAACAAAAGAGATGCAGTAGATGTGGTATACTTGGATTTTCAGAAGGCCTTTGACAAGGTGCCACAGATGAGGCTGCTTAGCAAGATAAGAGCCCATGGAATTACCGGGAAATCATTAGCATAGGTGGAGCATTGGCTGATCAGCATAAAACAGAGAGTGGAAATAAACAGATCCTATTCTGGTTGGCTGTCGGTTACCAGTGGAGTTCCACAGGGGTGGATGTTGGGACCACTGCTTTTTATGTATGTCAATGACTTGGACTGTGGGGTTAATGGATTTGTGGCTAAATTTGCCAATGATACAAAGATAGGTGGAGGAGCTGGTAGTGTTGAGGAAACAGAGAACCTGCAGAGAGACTTAGATAGTCTGGGGGAATGGGCAAAGAAGTGGCATGTGAAATACAATGTTGGAAAGTGTATGGTATGCACTTTGGTGGAAGAAATAAAGAGGCAGACTATTGTTTAGATGGGGAGAGAATTCAAAATGCAGAGATGCAAAGGGTCATGGGCATCCTTGTGCAAGATACCCTAAAGCAGTGGTTCCCAAACTTTTCTATGCCCCACACCCCTAGGAAATGTTTGATTAATGTTCACACCCCCTACAAAATTAATATCACATTTGAAGATGAAGAAGTCTAATTTCTAATTTTTGAACCACAAATTGAACCACTTACAATACTGTGGGTGAACAAATTGAACTTTAAAAAAAAGTTTTTAACTCAGTGTATAAAATGCAAATATAAATTGAGCAATTAGATTCTAATTTATTCAGAAAAAATTGTAAAAAGTAAAATCAATCTCAATTATGCACATAAAATTCAATGACTTCTTTGCTCCTGCCTCTCATTCATGATTTTGTCAAAAATGTGGAACTTTCTTGCTGACTGCGATCTGCAAGTGTGGTGAACTACATATTCCTGTACATATACCTGTCTGGACACACCCCCTGCTGACTGCTCCTGTGGCTCCTCCCACAGACCCCTGTATAAAGGCGATCGAGGCCTGAGCCCGGCCTCTCAGTCTCCAGGATGTAGTATGATGGTCACTCACCGGTTGTTCCTTCTTCCAGTCAATAAAAGCCGATATCTCGCCTTACGTCTCAGAGTGAATTATTGATGGTGCATCAGCAGGTCTGCCTGTGGATTCAGGCGATTCCTAGATTTTGTCTTGATTTACAAAAGAGAACTGAATCCAGATTCACACAAGTATGTTGTTGCAAATGGAATGAGGACACGGAGTGCTTTTCCATCAAGTCTTGGGAACATATCCAGTGCTGCACACCAAAACTCCTCCAAAGTCTTGCTTTCAAATTGCATTTCAAGAGCTCGATTTGTCTGCAAATCAATAAGATCTTCCTTCAGCTCTTCATCATCTGACATTTTCTCCAAATTGTAGGAATATGGATTCATGATCCATTCTTCTGAAATCTTCAGGTCTCCAGCAGCAAAATATCCATCAGACGATTCTGATAGCGTTTCCAAATGAGCCACAATTTATTCACGCACTGTAGGAGTTATGGATCCAGCTTCATCAACCATCTCTTCTAGTGAAGGAAAATTTGAGAGACTGCCTCTTTTGATCCTTCAACGCCAAAGACGTAACTTTTCTTTGAAGGCATTCAACTTTTCACAAGCCTTCAATATGTTTATCCCTTTTCCTTGAAGGGAAACACTTAGATCATTCATACGAGTGAAAATGTCAGTGAGGTAAGCCAGCATTTGGGCGAATTCCTGCGATTCCATTGCCCCAACCAGATCACATTCACCGTCCTCCAGAAAAACTTTGATTTCTTCCCGCAATTCAAAGAAGCGAGTTAAAGCTTGTCCTTGTGACAACCAATGGACTTCTGTGTGAAAAAGCAAAACTGAATGCTCACTTCCCAGATCCTCACAAAATGATTTGAAGATGCAATGGTTCAAAGCACGCCTCCGATCCAGTTGATGATCTTCACACAAGTATCAAGGACTTTCTTCAAATTTGGAGGCAATGTTTTTGATGCCAAAGCATGCCGATGAACAAAACAATGGGTAACTTGCAAGTCTGGAATCTCCTTTTTCATCAATGCAGAGAAGCCAGATTTATTTCCAAGCATTGCAGGTGCCCTGTCAGCGCACACAGAACCAATGACTTTGATATCGAAATCATGATTGGCAAAGAAGTCTTTCACCAGCTGCATCACATACTTTGCAGTTGTGTTTGTTTTCAAGTCTTTACAAAACGGGAAATCTTCCTTCACAGCACCATCATTGACATACCTCATTAATGTGATGAGTTGACTGCAACTGGAGACATCAGTTGACTCGTCCAACTGAATAGAGATTTTAAGAGGAATAACTCTGACATCTGAGATGACTTGGTCCAAAATATCTTCACTCAAATCACTGATTCGGTTGTGAATGACATTATTTGATAGGGACATCTGTTCAAATTTTTTTTCTTGCTTCTTTGACCAGGATAATTGTTGCCATTTCCAGTGCACATGGCTTGATGAGATCTTCTGCAATTGTATGGGGCTTCTTGGATTTGACCACTTTATGTGCCACTTGGTATGAAGCAGGAAGTAGTGGTTTTTCAACAGAAATGAAACCTAATTTTGGAAGAGTTCCTTGTGAATCAAAATGAGCTCTTTTGATTTTCAATGACCCAACATCATGTCCTTCAACATCAGCTCCGCAATTCTTGTTCTTGAAGTGCTCTTGAAGCTTGGATGGCTTCAGATTTGAGTTGGAAAACACAACGCTACAAAGAATGCACTGGGGTTTTTGCAAGCCATCATTTCCTGTTGTGCAAGTGAAACCAAAGCACACATAGTCATCATTCCATTTCCTTCTTTTTGACATGATGAAGGGTTAAGGGTAAAGAGAAAAATATGAGCTATTATGAGAAAAACTATCTGACTAAGTCAGGGATGACCGCTTTACTCAACCAGACATGCCTATAGCAAAGTATCACGAGAAATACACCTTCGAATATTATATTACGATATTATCTGCGGTTACGCCAAGATAAATCGTCAGGTGGAAATGCTACGGGGACATGACATGACTTATTAGGCCACTCTTTACTGAATTTACACACCTATTTCCGATGATTACCAGAGATATGAACTCCCATTACACGATTCAAAGTCCTCGGTGCTAAACATGATACCTCAACTAACACAATTCAAAATTATCAACAATTCAAGAAAAAAGCCTTTTAAGAGAAAAAAAACCTTTGAAATTCAAAAACTTCTCTAATATATTGAGACAAATACTAATGAATGACTTCAGCTGCTTTTTATCAAAATGCGGCTTTTTAAAATTTTATACTTGAATTATTTACCTACTGTCTGCAGGTTTGGTTTTAACGCGAAGTTGTTACTCGATGGCTGATTCGGGATGTATAAAGATTTTGGCATTATGAGATGATTTTTAACTCTGAGATGTAACCTTCTAGCTAACATTGATGAGACTCCTCAACTCTGAGGTGTAACTCCCAGGTTACACTGATGAGACTCCTCAACGCTGACTCGGGCAGCGGGAGACTGGAGTGAGTTTACTTCTCTGTCGACTCGGGAAGCGGGAAACTGGAGTGTGCTTGGGACAAATGTTACTACCACTTCTCAAGGCACACTGGCAGCTGGCTGAGTGATGACTTGTGACTCATCACTCAAAGACATAAGCCACTCTTTGTCGCACCCCCTGAGGCTGCGAGCACCCCAGGTTGGGAACCCCTACCCTAAAGGTTAACCTCCAGGTTGAGTCACTGGTGGTGAAGAAGGCGAATGCAATGTTGGCATTCATTTCTTGAGGTAGAGATTATAAGATCAGAGATGCGATGTTGAGGGTCTCTAAGGCACTCATGAGACTAGGAGTATTGTGTGCAGTTTTGGGTTCCTTATTTTAGAAAGAATATACTGTCTTTGGAGAAGGTTCAGAGAAGATTCACAAGAATGATTCCAGGAATGAAAGGGTTACCGTATGAGGAACGTCTGGCTGGATTCTCTGGAGTTCAGAAGAATGAAGGGGGATCTCATAGAAGCATTCTGAATGCTAAAAGGCCTGAACAGATTAGATATGGCAAAGTTATTTCCCATGGTAGGGGAATCTAGGACAAGAGGGTATGACTTCAGGATTGAACGACATCCATTTAGAACAAAGATGCGGAGAAATTACTTTAGTCAGAGGATGGTAAATCTGTGCAATTTGGAAGATGGTGGAGGCATTGGTGAGACTGAATGGCATGACCGGGTACTCGTAATGGCCTGAGGTGGTGTTGAAGGCTGTCTTCCACTCATACCCTTTGCAGATGTGGACAAGATGATAGGTGTTACGGAGGTCAAGCTTGGTGAAAACTGAGGCTCCTTGCAGTAGTTCAAATGCCGAAGTCATGAGTGGAAGAAGGTGACGGTTCTTAACAGTGACTTCATTCAGTCCCCGGTAATCATTGCATGGACGCAAGGAGCTGTCCTTCTTTTCAACGTAAAAAAACCGGCACCAGCAGCGGAGGAAGATGGCCGGACGACGCTGCAGCCAGAGTCTCTTAAATGTACTCACTCATGGCTTCTGCTTCAGGTACGGACAGGGAATACAGGCAGCCCCTTGGGGGAGATGTGGTTTCTTCAAGTGAAATTCTTGCCTGACAAATCTGTAGGAATTCTTTGAGGAAGTAGAAGACAGGATATGCAAAGAAGAGTCAGTGGATGTTATTTACTTGGATTTTCAGAAAGAATTTTTGAAGGTGCTAGGCTGCTTAACAATTTAAGAACTCACAGTTTTACAAGACAATTACCAGCTTGGATAGAAGCTCAGGTGGATAGAAGGAAGGCAAGTGTAATATTAGCATCCATTTTGAGGGAGATAGCATATAAAAGCAAGAATATGATGCTGAGGTCTTATAAGGCAATGGTCAGCCCCCTCTTGGAGTACTGTGAGCTGTGTGTGCCCCTTACCTAATGCTGACATTGGAGAGAGTACTGAGAAGGTTCGCGTGATTTATTCTAAGAATGAAAGGGTTAACATACGAGGAATGTTTGAAAGCTCTGGATCTGTACTTGCTGGAGTTTAGAAGAACAAAGGGTTCTCATTGAAACCTAATAGAATATTGATAGGCCTAGACAGAGTGGATGTGGAGAGGATGTTTCCTATAGTGGGTGAGTCTAGGATCAGAGGGTACATCCTCAGAATAGAGGGATGTCCATTTAGTACAAAGTTCAAAGATCAAAGTAAAAGTTATTATCAAAGTACATATATGTCACTGCATATAACCCTACAATTCATTTTCTTGTGGGCATACTCAATTAAACCGTAGAATACTAACCATAAAAGAATCAGTGAAAGACTTCACCTATTTAGGTGTTCAATCTGACTGCAGAAGACTACAAACTGTGCAAATACAAAAAGAAGAAATAATAAAAAAATATAAATAAGCAATAAATATCAAGAACATGAGATGAAGAGTCCTTGGTTCAAGAGCCTGATGGTTGAGGCGTGGTAACTGTTCCTGAACCTGGTGGTGTGAATCCTGAGGCTCCTGTGCCTTCTTCCTGATGGCAGCAGTGAGAAGAGAGCACGTCCTGGGTGGTGGGGGTCACTGATGATGGAATTGAATTGAATTGACTTTATTTCTTAAATCCTTCACATACATGAGTAAAAATCTTTACATTTCGTCTCCATCTAAATGTGCAATCATAGTAATTTATAATAAATACAACAGTCAATTAACATACAGTACACTCAAATCAGTGTGAGCTAATCAGTCTGATGGCCTGGTGGAAGAAGCTGTCCTGGAGCCTGTCGGTCCTGGCTTTTATGCTGTGGTACCATTTCCCAGATGGTAGCAGCTGGAACAGTTTGTGGTTGGGGTGACTTGGGTCCCCAATGATCCTTCGGGCCATTTTTTCACACCTGTCTTCATAAGTGTCCTGAATCATGGGAAGTTCACCACTACAGATGTGCTGGGCTGTCCGCACCACTCTCTGTAGAGTCCTGCAATTAAGGGAGGTACAGTTCCCACACCAGGCTGTGATGCAGCTAGTCAGGATGGTCTCATTTGTGCCTCTGTAGAAAGTTCTTAGGATTTGGGGGCCCATACCAAATTTCCTCAACCGTCTGAGGTGAAAGAGACACTGTTGTGTCTTTTTCACCACACAGCTGGTGTATACAAACTACGTGAGGTCCTCGGTGATGTGGATGCTGAGGAACTTAAAGCTGTTCACCCTCTCAACCCCAGATCCATTGATGTCAATAGGGGTTATCCCGTCTCCACTCCTCCTATAATCCACAACCAACTCCCTTGTTCTTGTGACGTTGAGGGAGGGGATGTTTTCTTGACACCACTGTGCTGCTTTCCTGCAACAGCATTTTATGTAGACGTACTTAATGATTGGGAGGCCTTTAACCGTGATGGACTGGGCCTTATCCATTACTTTTTGTAGGATTTTCCATTCAGGGGCATTGGTGTTTCCATATCAGGCTGTGATATAGCCATTTAATATACTCTCCACTACACAACTTTTAGAAGTTTGTCTAAGTCTTAGATGTCGTGCTGAAAATCTACAAACTCCTAAGGAAGTAGAGGCACTGGTTTTTCCATAATTGCACATACATGCAGGGTCTTGGACAGGTCCTCAGAAATAATAACCCTCTCCATCTCCGATCCTCCAATGAGGACAGGCTCATGCACCTTGTGTGGAATTCATTGTCACAGATGGCTGTGGAGGCCAAGTCATTGGGTATATTTAAAACAGAGGTCAATAGTTTCATGGTTAGTCAAGGCATCAAAGTTTATAGGGAGAATGCAGAAGAATGGAGTTGAGAGGGATACTAAGTCAGCCATGATGGAATTGCAGAGCAGATTCAATGAGCCATATGGATTAATTCTGCTCCTATGTCTTATGATCATATGGTCTAACCATTTGGGTCTAGATGCAGGCTTTCGACCTGTAATGTTGAGCGTCCATTTTCTGCCAAAAAGATTGCTGATTTCCTCCAGCAAATTTTTTTTATTTTTCTTCCAAGTTCCAGCATCTGTAATCTTTTATGTCTCCATATTACCAATCAGGGATCCTGTTGTAGCTGTAAACAACTCTGAATATCAATTCTCATTGTGGCCAATGGTCTTTGCTCCACTATCTCCTTGACATCCACCCATGTTATTGAAGACAAACTCAGGGGCATGTTGTCAATGTCCTGGCTGGCCAGAAGATTTTATATATAAATGGGAATCTAAATGGATACGGAAAAAAAAAAGAATCTTCTATATTAAAACATTTGATTGACTTATGGAATAAGATAAATGTTGATGATGAGACAAAGATATCTTTATTAGCAAAGAGATCTTTAATTCAAAATAGACTTATTCCTTTTACAATGGATAATCAACTTTTATATAATTGGTTTCAAAAAGGGATTAGATATATAGGAGATTGTTTTGAAGGAGGTATATTAATGTCATTTGATCAATTAAAGAATAAATATAAAGTATCAAACAACACTCTTTTTTGTTACTTCCAACTAAGGGCTTATTTAAGAGAAAAATTAGGTCAAACAATGTTATTGCGGAAATCTAATGAAATAGAAACTTTAATTCAAAAAGGAAAGATTAAAACATTTATCTCTTGTATGTATAACTTGATTCAAAAACAGGCAATTAAACAAGGAGTCCATAAGTCAAGACAAAAATGGGAAAGTGACTTGAATATTAAAATTGAAGAAACAAATTGATCAAGACTATGTCTTGATAGTATGACAAATACAATAAATGTCCGGTTAAGATTGGTGCAATATAATTTTTTACATCAATTATATATTACACCACAAAAAATAAATAAATTAAACCCAAATTTATCCGATCAATGTTTCCGATGTAACCAAGAAATTGGTACTTTTTTACATTCTACTTGGTCTTGTTCTAAAATTCAACCTTTTTGGACAAATTTAAGAGTTTTATTGGAACAAATTATTGGAACACAACTTCCACATAATCCAATATTATTTTTACTAGGCGATATTGAAGGGATAAAACCGAAAACCAAATTGAATAAATATCAGAAAGAATTTATAAAAATTGCACTGGCAGTAGCCAAAAAGGCTATTGCAGTTACTTGGAAATCGGATACATACTTAAGTATAGATCGTTGGAAGAAGGAAATTAATGGCTGTATTCCACTTGAAAAAATTACTTATAATTTAAGAGATAAATATGAAACATTTTTGAAAACTTGGCGCCCAAAAGACAGGATTAAATATATAGGTGCTCCGAAGATAAAATAATTGGTTATTTGGAGAAAGAAAGAAATATATATACTAAAGTTATTACGAACTCCGAGGAGCATGTGGGGATCTTCCAATATCCAGGCACTCTTTCTTTCTTTTCTTTCTTTTTTTCTATAGGGATGTTAGGGGGGAGGGGTTAAGGGGAGGGGGGAAGGGTATATATATTTTTTTCATATATTTTCTTTAATTTCTGTAATTATTTGAAAACTCAATAAAAAAAAGTTAAAAAAAAAATGTCCTAGCTGGCCAAATGTTTCCTGTTCTGGGAATTGTCATTCAAATCTGTATTATTTTTGAGCATCTGAATTGCACTTTAGGTCAGGCTATGCGTGTAGTCTATGACGGATGCAGAAAACAAGGTTTCCGACAGGACTTCCTTTCAAAAAAAACCTTGGTGAATTGAATGCAGTGATGTACAATAACAATGGTCACACAATACAATACACTGAAGTAAACAGCAGAACCAATTGTCACTCTAGACACTATGTTAGAGCAAAGTTTAGTAAAGAACACAACACAGACAGCATGCACTCCCAATGAGTTGTTTCTAATTGTGTTCTTGCATTGATTTGGAAGGAATAATAGAAGAACAGATTATTATTTAAATGATGAAAGATTGCAGCATGCTGTTGTGCAGAGGGTATTGGGAGTGCTTGTTCATGAATTGCAAAAAGTTGGCTTGCAGGTACAACAGGTTATTAAGAAGGCAAACGGAATGTTCGCCTTCATTGCTCGAGGGATTGAATTCAAGAGCAGGGAGGTCATGCTGCAACTATATAGGGTACTGGTGAGGCCGCACCTGGAGTACTGTGTGCAGTTCTGGGCTCCATTCTTGAGGAAGGATATACTGGCTTTGGAGGCAGTGTAGAGGAGGTTCTCCAGGTTGATTCCAGGGATGAAGGAGTTAACCTATGAGGAGTGATTGAGTCACCTGGGCCTATACTCTCTGGAGTTCAGAAGAATGAGATGGAATCTTATAGAAACATACAAAATTTTGAAGGGATAGATAAGATAGAAGTGGGAACGTTGTTTCCATTGGTAGGTGTGACCAAAGCTAGGGGACATTGCCTCAAGATTCATGGGAGAAGATTTAGGACGGAGATGAGGAGAAACTGTTTTTCCCAGAGAGTGGTGAATCTGTGGAATTCTTTGCCTCGGGAAGCAGTTGAGGCTTCTTCACTAAATATATTTAAGAAACAGTTAGATAGGTTTTTACATAGTAAGGAAATTAAGGGTGATGGGGAAAAGGCAGGTAGATGGGGTTGAGTTTACAGACAGATCAGCCATGATCTTATTGAATGGTGGGGCAGACTTGATGGGCCGGATGGCCTACTCCTGCTCCTATTTCTTATGTTCTTATATCTTGTTTTGTAGTCTTTTTCACAGGCATGTATAATTTATACATAATTCAGAATCAGAATCAGGTTTAATATCACCAGCCTATGTCATGATAATTATAGAGAAAAAACGTGAATTACATTAAGTATGTCAGAGGTTACAGTGGGACTTCAATAGGATGCAGGACAGGGCTGAGAAGTAACAGATGGTCTTCAACCCAGATAAGTGTGAAGTGGTCCATTTTGGTAGGTCAAATTTGAAGACAGATAATAATATTAATGGTAAGACTCTTGGCAGTGTGGAGGATCAGCGAGATCTTGGGGTTCGTGTCAATAGGACACTCAAAGCTGCTGTGTAAGTTAACAGTGTTGTTAAGAAGGCATATAGTGTGTTGGCATTCATCAACAGTGGGATTGAGTTCAAGAGCTGTGAGGTAATGTTACAGCTATATAAGACCCTGGTCAGACCCCACTTGGTGTACTGTGTTTGGTTCTGGTCGCCTCTCTACAGGGAGGATGTGGAAACCATAGAAAGGGTGCAGAGGAGATTTATAAGGATGTTGCCTGGATTGGAGAGCATGCCTTATGAGAATATGCTGAGTGAACTTGGACTTTTCTCCTTGGAACGATGGAGGATGAGAGGTGACCTGATAGGTGTATAAGATGATAACGGGCATTGATCATGTGGATAGCCAGAGGCTTTTTCCCAGGGCTGGAATGGCTTATAAAGGGTGCTTATAAAAGAGTTTTAAGGTGCTTGGAAATAGGTACTGAGGGGATGTCAAAGATGAGTTTTTCACAAAGAGAGGCGGGTGTGTGGAATGCACTGCCGGCAGTGGAAGCAGATACGATAGGGTCTTTTACGGGCCTCTAGGATAGGTACATGGAACTTAGAAAAATAGAGGGCTATGTGCTAGGGAAATTCTAGGCAGCTTCTAGAAAAGGTTACACGATCAGCACAACATTGCATTGTGCTGTAGGTTTCTATGCTCAAAAAAATCATTTATATATTAATTAGTTCAATTAAATAAGTAGTGCAAAGATAGAGATTAAAAAGTAGTGAGGTAGTGTTCATGGGTTAAATGTCCATTCAGAAATCTGATGGTGGTGGAAGCTGGTCCTGAATCACTGAGTGTGTGCCTTCAGGCTCCTGTACCTCCTCCTGATGGTGGAGGGGATGAAGCTGGTCCTGAATCATTGAGTGTGTGCCTTCAGGCTCCTGTACCTCCTCCTGATGGTGGAGGGGATGAAGCTGGTCCTGAATCATTGAGTGTGTGCCTTCAGGCTCCTGTACCTCCTCCTGATGGTGGAGGGGATGAAGCTGGTCCTGAATCATTGAGTGTGTGCCTTCAGGCTCCTGTACCTCCTCCTGATGGTGGAGGGGATGAAGCTGGTCCTGAATCATTGAGTGTGTGCCTTCAGGCTCCTGTACCTCCTCCTGATGGTGGAGGGGATGAAGCTGGTCCTGAATCATTGAGTGTGTGCCTTCAGGCTCCTGTACCTCCTCCTGATGGTGGAGGGGATGAAGCTGGTCCTGAATCATTGAGTGTGTGCCTTCAGGCTCCTGTACCTCCTCCTGATGGTGGAGGGGATGAAGCTGGTCCTGAATCATTGAGTGTGTGCCTTCAGGCTCCTGTACCTCCTCCTGATGGTGGAGGGGATGAAGCTGGTCCTGAATCATTGAGTGTGTGCCTTCAGGCTCCTGTACCTCCTCCTGATGCCAGCAATGAGAAGAGGGCATGGCCTGGGTAATGGGGGTGCTTAGTGGCGGATGGCACCATTTTGAGGCATCGCTCCTTGAGGATGTCCTCGATACTATGGAGGCTCATGCCCATGATGGAGCTGACAGTTTTCAACTCTCTGCAGCTTACTTCAGTCAATCCTGTGGAGTAGCCACCCACCTCTCCACCCCCATGCCAGACAATGACACAGCCCGTTAGGGTGCTGTCCAGCATTGTGTTCTGTATATTGTCTGAATCTACAATCTGTGCTGCAAGTGAGCTGTTCATTGAACATTTACCGCACCGTACTTGTATATGAAAATTAATTCGACTTGACTTTAACACTGGTGGCGTCTCAGGGACCTCTTCAGGCAATACCAAATAAAAGTTCACCTCGGGCTATATCGTCATCAAGGTCTTTAGCCACTCGTATATCTCCAGGTAAAGAGGCAAAGAGGTTTAGGGACAAGGCAGCAGATAGTGTAGATGTGGAGAGGGTGTTTTCTAACCATGGGTCCATGGACCTCTCAGTTAATGGTAAGGGTCCATGGCATAAAAAAGTTGGGAATCCCTGCGATAGTGGGGGTGTCTAGGATGAGACGCCACAGCCCCAGAGTAGAGGGGCATCCATCTAGAACAGAGATGAAGAGGAATTTCTTTTGCCAGAGGGTGGTGAATTTGTGGAAATCATTGCTACAGATGGCTGTGGAGGCCAAGGCATTGAAAATATTTATAATGGAGGTTGATAGGCTCTTGATTGGTCAGGCCATCAAAGGTTATGGGGAAAAGGCAGGAGAATGGAATTGAGAGGAATAGTAAATCTGCCAATATGGAATGGTAGAGCAGACTCGATGTGCCAGATGGCATGATGCTGCTCCTGTTCAATTTCCTGTTCAACATCGAGGACATCATCAAAAGGTGATTATCATCCATTATCATCCAGGACCTGCCCTCTTCTCATTGCTACCATCGGGCAGGAGGTACAGGAGTCTAAAACAACACACACTCTATATTTTAGGAACAGCATCTTCCCCTCCAGCATCAGATTTGTGAATGGACAACAAGACAATGTACAATACCTCACCGTTTTTAATTTTTTTTGCTTTTTTTGCACTTATCTAATTAAAAATTATATATACTTCCTATTGTACTTTATAATTCTTTCTATTAAAATGTACTATATTGTACTCCTAAATTTCACAACATATGCTGGTGATGTTAAACCTGATTCTGATTCTGTTTGTCCTTCTTTGTTTTACATTGATTCTACCGTATTTCTCCATTCTACAACAAATGCCTACAAGAAAATGTATCTCAAGGTGGTATATGTTGACGTGTGTACTTTGATAATAAATTTAGTCTGAACTTCCAGCTTTTAACTTTGATAACAGCAGTTTAGAAGCTGTCCTGCTGTGGTGAACTACATATACCTGTCTGGACACGCCCCCCTGCTGACTGCTCCTGTGGCTCCTCCCACAGACCCCTGTATAAAGGCGAACAAGGCCTGAGCCCGGCCTCTCAGTCTCCAGGATGTAGTATGGTGGTCAACCACTGCTTGTTCCTTCTTCCAGTCAATAAAAGCCGATATCTCACCTTTACGTCTCAGAGAGAGTTATTGATGGTGCATCACCTACACCTTTATTGTGTCAGTTACACTTGCAACAAGTCAGACTTTCTGCTTGCCCTGAGCAAGCAATCTTGAAATTTTGTAAAATTCACTTCATACGTGTAGCTTCCAAATCAGAGGATGCAATAGAACCATGACCTGTGCAGGTCCTAACACAAGTCACACCATGGCAGATGCCATCTCCATGGCTTTGTAATAGAGCATTCGGAAAAGATTGTCAGGGGAGAGGGTCTTTCCAGTTCTGTATTCCTGTTCCTCCACCCCACCCCCACAGTCAGCCACTCTCCTGAGTTACCTGCTGAAACTCGCCAGGCTGCACCACACACAAAATGCTGAAGCACCCTGAGTTTCTCCCTGCCCCTCCCCCAATTTTTAACTCTACTCCTCATCTTGTTTTTTTCTTCAGTTCTGCTGAAGAGTCTTGGCCCAAAACATTCTGATGAAAGGATCTTATCCTGAAATGTTGGCTCTTTACCCATCTCCATTTTGTATAAATGTCCATAATGTATCAACCTCTACCGCCACCCTGGCACTATGTTCCAGGCATTCACTACTCTCTATGTGATCCTTCAAATTTCTGAAATTCAAATCAAATCAAATTCAAGTTTAATTATCTATACATGAATATAGCCAAGCAAAATAGCGTTCCTCTGTGGCCGAAGTGCAAAACATGAACAGCATATTCAAAATAGTGAGCAAAAAAAAAAATCACGTACATAGTCCAAGACCATGGACAGGACCCTGTCCTGAAAATTGATTGTACAGATTCTCTGCAGTGCACAGCCATTCAATCCAGCCTGTCATTCCACCAATTGAACGATGGAGGGCAGCACTGATAGGAGAGACCTGCTTCCCCCACCCACCAACCGAGCAAACCCTAACTCTAACCCTATATTGGTGAAATAATAACATGGTGTGATGTGCTTCTGGCTTGTTTATTGCACTCACATGATGGTCAATGTCTGGTGCTCTAACCCCCATTTTAATCTGGCATACTCTGTACAACAATTGACTTGATAAAGTGCACTACTGAAGCCTGGAAGATATCTGGCTTGCTAATACGGCTTGTGACTGGGAAGTACCTGATCCAGTTTGTGATTGGCACGCACTTAACTGCAAATCAATACTGGATCACATTGCACTGAAGAGAAAATTCAGCGCAGTCCAATTTCTAGGCTAATGTCTTTGATTATCTTTCAACTAATCATTATTCAATTAATGAACATCATCTCTGCTAAAGGATATTTTTATATTATTCATGGCTAAGGACATCACTGGCAAAGCAGGAACAGCTTCTTCCCCTCTGCCATCCAATTTCTGAATGGACATTGAACCCATGAACACTACCTCACTACTTTTTTATCTCCTTTTGTACAACTTTATATATATATTATACTTTTTGCTGTAATTTACAGTCTTTATTGGTATGCATTTCATTGTACTGTTGCTGCAAAGACAACAAATCTCACAACATATGCCAGTGATAATGATTCTTTGGATTGAACTTTAAATTTAGAATTAGTAAATCAGTTACTTTGTGGTTAATGACATGGTGTGTATAGCTGACTTGCACAATGGGTTGAATGGGCTGAACAATGAACAGCTACTACTGTACAGAGTTACAGTGTCTGCAATTCATAAGTACTTGAAAGTAGAACTTATTATGGGAAGGAATCCTTTGGCCCACAATGTCTGCACTGAACATGATGCCAAATTAAACCTGGTCTCTTCTGCCTGTACGTGATCCACATCTATTCATTCCCTGCCTATTCCTGTGTCTCTGTACAGCCTCTTAAATGGCACAATTCTATTTCCTTCCACCACCACCCCTGGAAGTATTCCAGACACACATCACTGCTGTGTACAAAACTTGCCCAGCATATCACCTTTAAACTTTCCCCTCTCACCTTAAATGTCCTCTAGTAGCAGCAGTACAATGCGAGAAATAATAATAGAGAAAAATAAATGTGAATTACAGTAAGTATATTAAATAGTTAAATTAAATAAGTTGTGCAAAAATAGAAATAAAAATATAGTAGTGAGGTAGCGTTCATAGGTTCATTGTCCATTCGGAAGGCAGAGGGGAAGAAGCTGTTTCTGAATCGCTGAGTGTGTGCCTTCAGGCTTCTGTACCTCCTGCCTGATGGTAGCAATGAGAAGCGGGCATGTCCTGGATTGCTAGCTGAGTTCCTGTTCCCAATGAAGGTCATAGAGGCAGTGTCAATAGCCAAGGGGAACCAAAGTGATTGCGGACAATGAACATTATAATTTCACCTGTAGGAGGTAAAACAAGGTTGCATGACCTTTGTCTGTTGGGATCATGTGACCCAAGCACACATCAAACGCGCAGATTTATTTATCTAAGGGGCAAAATAAAACTGACAGGAAACATAGTCGCCAGTTCAAAATACAGAGGCTTTCACTGTGGACTCCCATTTCCTGGCGAACAAGAGACGGAGGTCATAATGAAGCAAAAACTAGGACATAGGTATTTTGCAGTAAATTCTTTAGCCATTTATCATGGCTAATCAAGATATCAACCTGCACCTTAAATAGACCTTACAACCGGGCCTCCACAGCTGCCTTTAGTAATAAATTCCACAAATTCACCACCCTCTGGCAAAAGAAATTATTCCACATCTCTGTTTTAAATGGACAAACCTCTCTCTTGAGGCTGTGCCCTCTTGTCCTAAACTCCCCCAACAAGGGAAATATCTTTCCACATCTCCTTGGTCTAGGGCAGGCCTTTCAACATTTGAAAGGTTTCAATGAAATCACCTCCCTCATCCTTCTAATTTCCAGCAAGTGCACACCCAGAGCCAACAAATGTTCCTCATATGATAACCCTTTCATCCCTGGAATCATCCTTGTGAACCTACTCTGTACCCTCTCCAATGCCATCACATCTTTTCTTAGATAAGGAGCCAAAAATGGTCACAATACTCAAGGTGAAGCCTCACCAGTGCCTTATAAAACTCAGCATCATGTCCCTGCTCTTATGTTCTCAACCTCTTGAAATGAATGCTAACATGGCATTTGCCTTCCTCACCATGACCCCTACCTGCAAGTTAGCCTTTAGGGTGTTCTGCACAAGGACTTCCAAGTTGCTTTGCATCTCAGATTTTTGGATTTCTTCCCATTTAGAGTATAGTCTGCTCATTTATTTATTCTACCTAAGTGCATAACCATGCATTTCCAACATTGTATTTCATTTGCCACTTTCTTGCCCATTCTAAGCCTTCTGCAGCCTTCTTGTTTCCTCAACACTACCTGCTCCTCCACCAATCTTCATATCATCTGAAAATTTGGCAACAAAGCATCTATTCCTTCTTCTATGTGGTCCCAACACTGACCCCTGCAGGACACCACTAGTAACTGGCAGCCAACCAGAAAAGAATCCTTTTATTCCCACTCGCTGCCTCTATCTACCCAATCAGCCAATGCCCTAACCATGCTCGTAACTTTCCTGTAATACCTTGGGCACTCACCTTGGTAAGCAGCCTCATATGTGGCACCTTGTCAAAGGCCTTCTGAAAATTCAAATATACAACGTCCCTTGCATCTTCTTTATCTATCTGACTTGTAATCTCCTCAAAGGATTCCAACAGGTTTGTCAGGCAAGAATTTTCCTTAAGGAAGCCATGCTGACTTGTCCTATCTTGTCTTGTGTCCCCAAATATTCCATAACCTCATCCTTAACAATGAACTCCAACATCTTCCCAACCACTGAGGTCAGGCTAGCTGGTCTATAATTTCCCTTCTGCTGCTGCACTCCTTTCTTAAAGTGTGGAGTGACACTTGCAATTTTTCAGTTCTCTGGCACAATGACAGAGTCCAGTGATTTTTGATAGATCATTACTAATGCCTCCACAATTTCTACAGCTCCCTCTTTCAGAACCCTAGGGTGCAGTTCATCTGGTCCAGATGACTTATGTACCCCTAGGTCTTTTCACTTTTTGAGCACCTTCTCCCTTGTAATAGCAACTGAATTCACTTCTCTTCCCTCACACCCTTTAACATCTGCCATACTGCTAGTGTCTTCCACAGTGAAGACATATAAAATACTTATTTGTGTTATCTGCCATCTCTTTGTCCTCAATTATTATTTCACCAGCCTCATTTTTAATGGTCCTATATCCACTCCTCTCTTTTATTTTTTGTATTCTTGAAAAACCTCTTACAATCCACCTTTATATTGTTTGCTAGCTTGCTTTCATAGTTCATCTTTTCCCTCCTAATGATTCCTTTAGTAGCTTTCAGTAGGTTTTTAAAAGCTTCCCAATCTTCTATCTTCCTGTTATTTTTTGCTTTGTTTTATGCCCTCTCTTTTGCTTTTACAATAGCTCTGATTTCCCTGGTCAACCACAGTTGTCCTATTTTGCCATTTGAGTATTTCTTTGCATTTGGAATTCATCTATCCTGCACCTTCCTCATTTTTCCCAGAAGCTCACACCATTGCTGCTCAGTTGTCATCCCTGCCAGCATCTCCTTCCAATCTACTTTGGCCAACTCCTCTGTCATACCACCGTAATTTCCTTTACCTACTGAAATACTGTTA